>NC_067476.1:141871293-142066293 GCF_947179515.1 Apodemus sylvaticus
TCCCCCCTCTCCACGTGGTCATGGCTGGCCTCCACTACTCTCCTCTCTCTCTCTCTCTCTGCCTCTCTAACTCCTAACCTCTACCCTGAATAAACTCTATTCTATACCACGCCTGCGTGCGTGTGGTCCCTCAGGGGGAAGAGGTGCTTGGACATGGGCCCACCTGGGCACCCCCTTCCCCCACACAGCCATGCCACATTTCTCTGAACCCCCGCCCCCTTCTCTCTTTTTAAGCCCCCTTCAGCTAGGATGGAATGTTATGCTTTGTCCCTTTTGTCCAAACCTTAGGGACTCCTATACCCAGAAAAAAGATGGGGAATCTTACCATGGAATGCCAAACCTGGTATAGTAGGAGTCAGAGAAAGGGGGGACCCCAGTGTATTGGCAATGTGGTAGGGAAAGAAGAGCCCCCAGCCAGGTGAGGTGGCAGATCCACAATCCGTATCCTAGCACTTGGCAGGTGAGGGCAGAAAGACTGCGAGTTTGAAACTAGGTTGTGTCACAAGATGCTATCCATCTCAAATCCCCCCCCCCCCCCCCACACACACACAAAGGGCCAGAAAAGTGGCTTCGAGAGTAGGACCACCAGCTGAGCAAGAGCAGCTACCTGTGTGGAAAGACAGATGTGCTGTTAGTGTACATCTCTAATCCCACTGGAGAGAGGGAGAGAAGGGAGGGGATGGGGGAAGAGGAATGATCTAGGAGTACTCATTGAAAGAGTGGGAACAAGAAAAACCCCGCCTCAAAACAAACCAAAAAGGCAGAACTACCTTCCCAAAGGTGTCCTCTGACCTTGAGTATACACACACACATACACGCATACCATCTACATCACACACATTCGCTCATGCATGTGAGTGCACACACACACACACACACACACCTACGCACCACCACAACCCACAAACAAACAATTAAACCAAGCACAAAAGGATCAGTCAGAGACTTGGATTCCAGTCCCCGCTGAGCCACTTTCTGGGTGACATCAACCAGTGACTTCCCTTTTCTCTGCCTCAGCTTCTCAATGCAGAATCACAGAGGTGGGGGAGATGGTTATCAAGGATTTTTGCAACCCTGATTTGTTTTCCCCTTAGTTCTTTGATCACTGGGAAGAAAGGGAGGAGCAGGCGGGCTGGAAGCAGGTGACTGGCTGTGGATGCCCCGGGGATTTGCCAGCGGTCGCTAGGCAGCCTGGGCTCTGTTGCTGGGATCCCCTCTCTCTCCAATGCTCCCCCTCTCCTTTCCAACCCACTCTGAAGGCTTCCAGTAACGAGGCCTAGGAGCTGCTGGGTTTACATTTGTCTTATTCTAGCTTTTGCTCCCACAGAGAGGTACTCTGAACAACCATGGGCGTCATTGACAGGTCCTGGGTGGAGTGGAGAAAGGAAAGGAATCAAGAAAATGAGGAAGGAAGGTAGGATGGGAGAGGAGGAGCCTAGGGAAGAAAGAAAGGAATGTGAACAGGGAGAGGGAGGGGCAAAAAGAGCCAGGTGTGGCCATACACAGAATTTAGGAGGCAGAGGCAGGAGGGTTAGGAATTTAAGGCCAGCCTCGCCTACTAGTGAGTTTGAGGCCAGCCTAAGCTAAATAACATTCTGTCTCAAAAAGGGAGAAGAGCTGGCGACTGAGGAGATGGTTCAGTTGGTAAACCACTTGCTTTGTAGATATGAGGATCTGAGTTTGATCCCAGGACCCATGTGAAAAGCCAGATGTCATACGTGTTGATAATCCCAGCACCAGGGACGCAGAGTCAAGTGCATCTGTGGGGCTGGCTGGCCTAGAATACTTGGTGTACAACAGACCCTGTTTCCAAAAAGGGGTTGAGAGTCCCTAAGGAACAATACCTTGAGGTGTATACACACACACACACACACACACACACACACACACACACACACACACGGGGGGGGGGGGGGGAGCACACACCCTGGTGACACGTGCAAGTAAGGGCAGCTTGGGCTGTTCCAGGACCACAAACAATTCAGTTTGTTGGAGATGAGGGTGTAGACAAAGCCACCACTAGACTATAGGAAGTCAGCAGTTCTCAACTGACAAGTTCAAATCTTTTATTTTCTTCTGTTCACATCCAAGAGTTAAACTTGGTAAATCCCAGAGGAGTATTTTTATCCATCCAAACCTTCAACGAGGGATGGCGTCGCCTTCAGCTCCACATCCCCAGAGTGGGACACAAAGTCCGCATCTAAGAGGGAGTCAGTAAACACTGAGTTCTCATGGGAAGCCGCTGCCAGGACCTGGCCTCAGAGAGTCAAAAGCTCTAGGTTCTCTAAAAGAGATCCTTAAAGGAAATAGAGAGCCAGGCGTAGTGACTCCCACCTTTAATGCCAGCCGCTGGGAGGCGCAGGCAGCTGGATCTCTGTGAGTTCCAGGCCAGCCAGGACTACATAGACCCTGTCCCAAACAATAGCAAAAACACCAAGGATTATGGGAGACCAGAAGAAAGTAGAAGAGGATCTCTGCTGCTTTAACCAGGACAGCTCAGGTGAAGACTGTGGTGTCAGTCAGTCTTAGTCGCTTGAACAGATCCCAGTGGCCTGGAGGAGAGCTTCACAGGGTTCTGTGTGTGAGTGAGATGCGAGGTTCTCTAGAAAAAGGGGATCCTTACTAGAAGAAGGGAAATTGACCTTTTGGTATTTTAAGCAGAACTTTTAGAGGATTATCTTATTTAGAGGATATTCTTGTTTTATGTGTGTGGTTGTTTTGCCTGTGTGTGCATGTGTGCACACGTGTGCAGTGCCCACAGAGAAGAGGATCTCTGGAACCCGAGTCACAGATGGTTGTAAGCTGTTTATATGGATGCTGCGAACCAAACCCAGGTCCTCTACCAGAAAAGTAAATGTGCTTAACTTCTGAGGCACTTTTCCAGCCTCATGCTTTCTTTTTATTGGTGACAGGGATCCAACAACCCAACTCCTGGACTCAGACAATGAACATGTGCTATACTGGATATTTTCCTTTTTTAAATTTTTTTTTGTTTTTTTTTGTTTTGTTTTGTTTGTTTTTGTTTGTTTTTTGTTTTTCGAGACAGGGTTTCTCTGTATAGCCCTGGCTGTCCTGGAACTCACTCTGTAGACCAGGCTGGCCTCGAACTCAGAAATCCGCCTGCCTCTGCCTCCCAGAGTGCTGGGATTACAGGCATGCGCCACCACCGCCCGGCTGCTCCTTTTTTAAATTTTAATTGATGCTAAGGACCAAACCTAGGACTTTAGATACAGGAGGCAGTTGTTCCACCATTGAACCATAACCCCAGACTGGAGAAAAGGATATTACAACTATGGATTCTTCATCCATCCAGGGCGGAACAAGGGAGGCTTGCATAGGAACAAGGAATGTAAGGATGGGTTTAAGAGGAGTATGAGGACTGGAGAGATGGCTCAGTGGTGAAGAGCATTGACTGCTCTTCCAGAGGTCCTGAGTTCAATTCCCAGCAACTACATGGTAGCTCACAATCATCCGAAATGGGATCCGATGCCCTCTTCTGGTGTATCTTAAGATGGCTACAGTGTACTCATATAATTTAAAAAAAAAAAAAAATCCTTTTTATAAAAAAAAAGAGCAGTATGGGCTGAGGCTAGAATGTTTACACAAGGCCCTGGGTTTGATTCTCAGGTCTGCACATATGCGCTCACACAGAAGGTGGGAGGAATGGGGAGCAGATGTGGCACAGATGTGGAGCTGTGGCACAGAGAAGCCTCCAACTATGGACACAGGGTTTGCTCTTGAATTTGATAGGCTCCTTGCTGGAGCTGTGCTGTGGAAGAACCAGTCAGGATGCAAGGTATAGAAGGGACAGAGGATTTTCTGTTTGCTTGCTCATTTGTTTTTTGGTAGTGCTGGCGACAGAACCCAGGGCCTCACACACGCTAGCCCATGTCCTTCTAATGGGCTCCAGCTCTAAGCCTCCCCGAGTTTCAAATCTAGGGGCAGAACTGCTGTGCCAGAGAACTTTAGCCACTTCCATAGAGGGTGCTTCATGTCTATAGTGAGGCGGAAGGGTGGACTGGCCTTTTTATTTTTATTTATTTATTTATTTTATTTTATTTTATTTTATTTTATTTTATTTTATTTTATTTTTTGGTTTTCCCGAGACAGGGTTTCTCTGTGTAGCCCTGGCTGTCCTGGAACTCACTCTGTAGACCAGGCTGGCCTCGAACTCAGAAATCTGCCTGCCTCTGCCTCCCAGAGTGCTGGGATTACAGACATGTGCCACCACCACCCAGCTCGGACTGGCCATTCTTACCTCTATTTCTGTGAGTTTCTTGTTCATATTCTTTGCCCATTTGCTTCATATCAATGATTAGGAATTCTCATACATTTTAGATCCTTGTCCTTCGTCAGCCAAAAGCATCGATGACCTTTCCTCCCAGTTATCGACGCATCTTTTGTTTCATGACATCTTTTGATGCATAGAGTTTCTGCATGGAGTGTAGTTGACTCTATAGGTCAAAAGATTTGAATTTGTGATGGCCTTTGTGTGTGTTAGTAGACACATGCTCACGTGTCAGAGCACTCACAGAAGTCAAGGAGACTTGCAGGAGTCTGTTCTCCTTCCCATCTATGGGGCCCGGGGATGGAACGCTGGTCTTAAGACCAAACACTGTTACTTGTCAAGCCATCTTGCTGTCCCAACTATATAGTTCTTTTCATTTCATGCAATGGTGAATTTAATGTGTCAGTTTGGCTGGGGTGCCTGAATATTTTGGTTTTTCCAAACATATATGTGAGTCTGTTTCTAAATAAGAATGATGAGAATCTATTGGTTGAATAGAACAGATGGCCCTGCCCTGTCCATCAAAGGCCCAAAACAGAACAAAGGGTGGTGTTAGGAACACGTCTTTTTTCTGACGATCTTTGAACTGGAACATTAGTTTTCTTCTGACTTAGGGTTTTCCCTTGGACTAAAATTTGGACAACTGAATCTCTTGGTTCTGATGCTTTTAGGCTCAGCCTGGGACGAAGCCACTAGCTCCCCCGCCCCAGTCCCAGTCTGCAGCTTGCTGGCTGGAGATCTTTGGACACTGTGGAGTAAGTAATAGTATGTGCCCGTTGTTTCTCCAGTCCCTTTGTGCCATGTAACCCACGGAGGGCACCAAATTGTTCATCTTCATGTCCATTATAGGAAATATGAGAAATATAAGAAATATCTATCTCTCCCATGTTTCTTTGGAGAATGCAGAGTAATAAAATTTTTAAATGAAAAGATTTGCTCTTCTTGATGTCTTGGAGATAAATTTTTGTTCTAAAAAAGGATTTTTTTTTTTTTTAAGATTTATTTTATTTTTTCCACGAAATTCTTAGGACATGCTATATTTTTCCCCATTAAAAGACACGGCAATTTCTTAAATGTAGTAAACCTCAAATGTGTTTCTACAGAAGCAAGTGAGTATTGTATAGTAATGCTAACCCTCAACTTTAAGAACTAGTGTTACGGCCTCACACTGAAACACGGTGCTGGAGATCTATAATCAAAAGGCAGGATGGCACAGTTGAACCATGCAGTGTGTGACTATTAAAAAACAATCCACGCTACTGCCAGCTTGGCACTGGCCGGCGGTCTCGGTCTGTTCCCAGCACAGAACACAGCCCAGGACCAAGACAGCGTGTTTCCCCCAGCAATGCTTTTCCCACCGATGCTGGATCTGCCTCTCCAGAACTCTGAACTAGCAGCTCTCTTGGTACCCACGGGCAGCTGGGTGTGCTGTCTCCAGCCCCTGCTCTGCTGCGGTTACCTTTCCCCCTAGAGCTCAATCCTTGCCCAATCTTCCCGTCCCAAAACCTGGCTGAATTCTGCCTCGGCTACGTTCTTTCCCTCTGGCCCACCTGAGGTGTTGTGAAATGGAAAACACCAGGCAATTTTAGCTTAGAATCAACAGATAACACAACCTCTGGGTGCAGAATCTATCATCCTAAACTCATCAACTATTCTAAATTAGAAATCTTCTGCCGGGAGGTGGTGGCACACGCCTGTAATCCCAGCACTCTGGGAGGCAGAGGCAGGCAGATTTCTGAGTTCCAGGCCAGCCTGGTCTACAGAGTGAGTTCCAGGACAGCCAGGGCTATACAGAGAAACCCTGTCTCGAAAAAACCAAATCCAAAAAACCAAAAAAAAAAAAAAAAAAAAGAAAAAAAAAAAAAGAAAAGAGAAAAAAAAAAGAAAGAAAGAAATCTTCCCGTGGCAGATTCTGATGGATTCATGCACCAGACCTAACAATTCCCAGTCTATATTTTTCCTGCTTTTGCTCCCCTCATGGTCCAAAATGAAGTGCCCTCCTTCTGTGTTCTTTCTTCCTATCTATTTTATTTATATGAGTACACCATTGCTTTTTTTTCAGACACACCAGAAGAGGGCATCAGACCTCATTGCAAGATGGCTGTGATCCATTATGTGGTTGCTGGGAACTGAACTCAGGACCTCTGGAAGAGCAGTCAGTGCCTTTAACCATGGAGCCATCTCTCCAGCCCAATTTGTTTTATTTGATCTCTCTCTCTCTCTCTCTCTCTCTCTCTCTCTCTCTCTCTCTCTCTCTCTCTCTCTGTGTGTGTGTGTGTGTGTGTGCCTGACTGAAGTTGCCTCCAGAAGAGGGTGCCAGATACCCTAGCCTTACTGCTGGTTGTGGGCTGCCTGACAGGTGTTGCAGGCTGAACTTGCATCCTCTGCAAGCACAATTCACACTAGACCTCCAAGCCATTTCTCCAGCCCCAATTTTCCTGTTACTTCTAAAAAGTTTAAAGTTTTACTTTCCAAATTTAGGTTTCTAATACAACTGAAAGTTATGTTCATGTTACAAGGCAGGATTCCAGTTTTATTTTTTTCCAAATGAATACCAATTGTTCAAAATTATTTTTAAAATAATCCATCTGTACCAGTTTTTCAGGGTTGACATAACAAATTAGTACCAACTTGGTGACTTAGAACAATTGGAATTGATTTTCCCATAGTCCAGGAGGTCAGAGGTCAAGGTATCATCAATGTGGGTCCTTTTAATGAATCTGAAGGGAG
Organism: Apodemus sylvaticus; assembly: GCF_947179515.1. NCBI lineage: Eukaryota > Metazoa > Chordata > Mammalia > Rodentia > Muridae > Apodemus > Apodemus sylvaticus. The sequence continues at coordinate 141,878,312 of NC_067476.1, forward strand.
ACACACCCAGTGGTTCCCTCCTGACTTCTGATAGTGGCCGCCATCTTGGCATTCCTTGGCTTGTCTGTGGATATGCCTTCTGAGTGTGTCTCTATCTTCACATTGTTTTCTCAGTGTGTCCCTTTTTCTTCTGAGGAGACTAGTTCTTGGATTTAATCTTTTGCAGTCCACCCTAAATTCAAGATTTGTTTTATTTGTTTTTATTGTGGTTTCTGAGACAGTAAGAAACAGTCTCATTAGCAGGGTAGTGGTGGCACATGCCTGTAATCCCAGCACTTGGGAGGCAGAGGCAGGTAGATTTCTGAGTTCGAGGCCAGCCTGGTTTAGAGAGTGAGTTCCAGGACAGCCAGGGCTACACAGAGAAACCCTATCTCGAAAACAAAAAACAAAAAACAAAAAACAAAACAAAGAAAGAAAGAAAGAAAGAAAGAAGGAAAGAAAGAAAGAGAAAGAAAGAAAGAAAGAAAGAAAGAAAGAAAGAAAGAAAGAAAGAAAGAAAGAAAGAATCTCGTTATACGGCTAAATTGGCCTCAAACTGGTCTTAAATCAGCAATCCTCCTGTCTCTGCCTACTGAGTGCTGTGACATGCCCTTACTGCCATGCTCAAATTAGTGCCTGGGCACACTATCCATAGAACCCTTAACTAACTGCATCTGTAAAGCCCCTGGCTCTGCTTCGTTTCAGAGGTCTTGCTGTGTAGTCTGGGCCGGTCTGGAACTCGGTATGTAGTGAGTGTGCCACAGTTCTCTGGCTCCCTCCTCCTAAGTGCTCAGATTCTAGGTGTGAGCCACCGTGTCCAGCTTAGACCCAGTTACCAAAGAAGTTAATAATTTTAGTTTCAGGGAGGACACGAGCTGGAGGTGACACTACTCAATACATTGTCACATCTTTTACTGCCCTTTTGCAAATACCATTTCAGCCACGAGAGAGGGGTGGAGAGAATCACATACACACACACACACACACACACACACACACACACACACACACACACGGAGGTGAGAGGCTAGTTTTCAAGAGAACTGTCTTTCCTTTTACTTTGTTGGGGCAGGGTCTCAGGGTCTCTCTGGTCATTTCTGTCACTCTGTCCCCGAGGCTGGCTGAACCTCAAGCTTCCAGGCAGTTCTTGTGACCCTACCTCCCATTTCACCTTAGGAGTGCTGAGATTACAGATGAGGCACCACATGTGTCTTTTTGTATGCTCCAAAGCCAGAACTTAGCATATCAGTCTTGTGCATTGAGTCATCTTGGCCCTGCCCTGTCTTGTGTTTTGAGCGAGGGTCTGTCTTCCTGTGGAAGACCTTGGCCTCCAACTCTGCCTGTGTTTGCCTCCTAGATGCTGGGGTTGCAGGCAGAGGGCCCTTGTCACACTAAGAAGCTCTGATGAAATGGCTTTACATTTTTCATATGCTAATCTTATTTAATACTTGCAATAATACTTCAAGGTAGATACTTCTAAAGCCACCCTCATTGCAAGGGGATGTACCTGTCAGCATTTGCCAGCTTATGATATGATAGCAAACACACATTCCCAAGCCTTCAGTGGCTTACAACAGTTTTCGTCTTTGAGTCCACATCAGTGGCAGGCGGTTGCTGGTCTTCTTCAGCTCTCTGCCCGGTGTGTCTTCATTCCTGGTGCAAATATAGGCATGGCTCCTATACAAGATGTGTTGTTCCTCTGGCAGAAACAATTAAGAGTAAGATTTTAGACCCAGGCATGCCTTGGCCTTCTGCTCTCCAGTTCCTATTTCACTGGCCAAGGCGATTCTTGTGGTCAGCCTTGACATGGGCTGGGGAAGTGCAATCCTCCTAGAGAGTATCTGAGTCACATGGCAACTCCTAGACCATTTAAGCCATCCCCTCACTGGAAAAGAGAAAGGGTAAGGGATGAAGAGGAATACTTGACTGTAGGGGTTGGGGAGGCAAATGGGAAGATGCAGAGTCTGGATTCACACCTGGTCCTCTAGAGCTATGGTTTGCACAGTTTCCGCTGCCTGCTGGATGGGATGAACCCACCATGTAAGATGCAAATGTGCCCTGGCTCAGCCTCTTTCCTTTCGTGGGTGCTGAACTTACTCTTTGAGGCACCAGATGCCAGAGGTTAAGAGCACCGACTGCTCTTCCAGAGGTCCTGAGTTCTAATCCTAGCAACCACATGGTGGCTTACAACCATCGGTAATGAGATCTGACGCCCTTTTCTGGTGTGTCTGAAGACAGCTATAGTGTACTTACATATAATAAATAGGCCAGGCAGTGGTGGTGCATGCCTTTAATCCCAGCACTTGGGAGGCAGAGGCAGAGGCAGGCGGATTTCTGAGTTCGAGACCAGCATGGTCTACAGAGTGAGTTCCAGGACAGCCAGGGCTACACAGAGAAACACTGTCTCAAAAAACAAAAACAAAAACAACAAAACAAAACAAATACTAAATAAATAAAACAAAAACTCAAGCAAGCAAATACACATAAATAAAATAAATCATAGATCATTAGTTACTATTAAAAAAAAAAAGGCACCAGCCCATTCTCAATTCTTTTGAGAGAATTATTACCATGTGCTACACAACTCTTTGTAAGCATACTGTCAGCCCCTCGGATTGGGTGGGTGGGTGGGTGGGATCTACACCTACTGAGAACCGATGCCCTAGAGGATGTCAGTATTAGTGTGCCCTTTCTCTTACCCCTCTGAAGGGTGAGGCTACACTCTGTCATGGGTGCCCTCTGCCCCTAATGCAGTGTTCCCAGAGTACTGGGGCAATAAGGTGGGTATGGAGCGCGTGCTGCGACTGGATCATTCTCTCGAGGATGACAACACTTGACCTATTTCCCACCTCTCTAAACTGAGCTTAGCACCTTGTGCTTAGGTGGCTCTGACAGGTCAATGCCACATGACTCACCTTGTGAGCCGTCACCACCGTCACCCAGGCCCTGGGTTGGGGTGTCTGATGTGGGAGCAGGAAGACTCCCAAATAGCTTCCAACCTTCTGGAAGTCTTTCCCCTCCCCCAGGAAGAATACAGGAAGTCCTTCCCTCAGGTGGACTGGGCAGTTTCCCCCTAGGAGGAAGAGAGGTCCTTAAGTGCAGAATCAAGAGCTGGGAAGAGGTATGGCCTCTCACTGCACCCTGAAAGCTTGATTAACTAGTCCAAATGGCTGAACTGAACCTTCGTGCATCCACTTTCCCTGCGGAGAACTGACATTAGCAGTGGTCACGTTCTTCCCCCAGTTACTTTCAAAACACACAGTAAAGTGCTAGGTGTCTTTAGGAAAGCAGCCTTGAAATCACAAGAACCTGAGCTGGAATCTTCCTGACAGACCAAGTGGTTGCAGAAAGATTTGGAATTTCTATGAGCCACGCCACAGTGTCCTCATCTATAAAACGGAGATGATAATTAGAGCTATCTCCCAGGATGAGAAAATTATGGAGGTGCCTAGCGTGTACCAAGGCTTCAATAATGTTGGTTATTTCCAAACGAGATAATGATGCTGTTTATGTAAGGGAAAACCCAGGATTCACTGGTGAAAGGTGGTGGGCAGGCCTGGGTGGCGTGCAGCTCACTTGTAGACTGTGTGCTTTGAATGTGCAAGGCCCCAGGGTTCAATCCCCAGAAATGAAAGGAAAACAGAGCAACAGACTCAAACTTCTTAGAACTGGCAGATTCTTTCAGCCAAGTGTAGGGTGTGGTTCAAAGGAATGAGGAAGCTGTCCCGGAGGTGACAGGGTGCACAGTACAATTTGCCTTTAAAGACCTGGGGGGATGGGCAACGTTTGCTGACCATTCCAAAAACTGAGGGCCCCTTGTTCCTCATCTCTACAGACTTGTCGGCTCCTCCTCTTCTCTGGCCTCCCGACTAAGTCCCCAAATCCTATTGCTGCTTCTTTGAAATGATGATAACAACAGTAAGTAAGGAGACAACTGATACTTCGAAAGTTGGACAGGTTTTCTCTTATACACTATCCCAGGAACTTTCCATTCTGTCTCCCATTCAAAGGAGCCAAAGTTGGGAGATGCCTGGAGCTCACACTGCATGCCACACCTGGAAACACTGAAATCTGAAAGAAGGCGGCCACCACAGGCAAACCATAAACTAATGGCAGAGGCAGGACTAGAACCCAGGGGTCCTAACTCTAGCCCCGGCTCCTTTCAAGTCCTTGGGTTCCTATTTCTTTGACCACTGGAGTCCTTATTTACATTTCAAATGTTATCCCCTTTCTTGGTTTCTCTGCCTGGTGGTGATTTATACCTGTAATCCCAGCACTCTGGAAGGCAGAGGCAGGTGGATTTCTGAGTTCGAAGCCAACCTGGTCTATAGAGTGAGCTCCAGGACAGCCAGGGCTATACAGAGAAACCCTGTCTCGGGGGGGGGGGGGGGGGGGGGGGGGGGGGAACAAAACAAAAAATCCTGGTTTCTCCTAAAACACCCTATCTTACACACACACACACACACACACACACATGTGTTCACCAACCCACCCACTCCCGCTTCCCTGTCCTGGCATTCCCCTATACCGGGGCATCTGGTCTCTCCTTATGAATTTGTACCAGTGTGACAGGGTCCCCATAAGAATGTGTAGATCCTACAGAGGTGAGGCCTGTAATCCAGCTGTGGTCTATCCAGGACAGCACAGACCACCATACCATGGTCTAGCAGCATGACCTCAATCTTGACTTTTCCCTCCTGTTAGAACTGGCTTGTTGTCACAACCTGATTCCTGGTTGTGCCTCTCACTGAAGATGTGGTCTCTCTCTGAGTAGTTATTGACGGGAAGTTTGTCAGAGTGACCCGTTCCGATCTGGGGTAGCTCTGAGCATTAGGGAAAGTTTTTGTTTATTCATTTTGGCTTCCCTCTGGGTGAGACAAGTGTTCTGCCCACTGAGCTTCATCCCAAGCTCTAGAGAGTTCTTCATGGCCTCACCCTCCTGAATGTCTACCCACCTGGAGCTAAATGTGCTTCCTTCAAATTCATCCAACCAGAAAATGTGTAATCATTGTTTCATATGAGCCATGTCTTGGGTGGACTAGGGGCTGAGGGAGACGGACAGATCTGTTCCATGGAACCTTTCTTCAGAGGTGACCTAAGGGTTCATGCTCGCAGATGATGCTGTCTTGCTTAGTAGACATAAATGCAGTAACAGGGAACAGATCACATCTCCTTTTTGGGTGGCAGTCTGCAGATGGCTGGAGATAGCCACCACACCCTTCTCCGGACCTCACACACATCACATCATGTGATGTCCAGGTCCTCAGCATGCTGGCCCCCTCCTTCAGACTTGTTTCAGTGTGAGTGTTTCTCTCAGACATGGGGCCTAGAGTTGAGTCCTTCGGTCTATCTTGGATCTCTCTAGGGCAACTGGAGAAGCGGCTTTTGCCTCCAAGTTTGGTTGATAGAATGTATTCACCATGCCCCACACCATTGCATTATTGGACTCAAGGCCAAGTAAAAATCTTTTTTTTTTTTTTTTTTTTTTTTGAGACAGGGTTTCTCTGTATAGTCCTGGCTGTCCTGGAACTCACTTTGTAGACCAGGCTGGCCTCGAACTCAGAAATCCACCTGCCTCTGCCTCCCAGAGTGCTGGGATTACAGGCGTGAGCCACCACCGCCCGGCTAAAAATCTTTTTTTATCTTTTTTTAAAAATGATTTTTTATGGAGACTGCTCTTAATCTAGATTCTTCTATACCATGTTTTGAGCATGATAATCTCACAGAGACACTCTCTCTTGGTACCAGCCCCTCCCCCAGCCCCCATGTGACTGTTAAGTGTAAAGTATGTAAAATTGGGTGGGAAGTTCCTCAGTGCACCAGTCACATCCTAACTGCTCGGTAGCCACAGGCAGCCAGCGGCTGCAGACATCGCGATCATAGCAATTTCTCTCAGACGCCTCTGGTGTGGACCTCAGGACCATACTCATTCTGCATGGCAACTCCTTTTGTAAGTTCCAGCTTAGTCTTCAGGCCTGTTGAGATCTTCTGGAAACTTATCCTGGTTTCCACAGTGTTCTCTCCGCCTCTCTGTCTCCATCTCTCCCCCCCTGTCAGCGGCAGATCTGATTAGAAGTTCGTATTTCCTCGGCTTCATCCAAAATCACTGATAACCACCCCTCGCCGCAAAGCAAAGGGCGTCTGAACCACGCCCACGCCATGGGATAGCTGTTTAGTAAATCAGGTCTCTGAATCAGGAAACTACCTGCAGACAGAAAGCACCCATAAACAGAGTCCCATCATGGCGGGTGCTGGCTCTAGCAGGCCACTTACTATCACCTCCCACTCAGGGCCGACCTGACAGTTAAATAAGGGAGTTCAAAATCAACTGCCAGGATCCTGCCTCTGCCACTTTTCAAGTTCCTCAGTGACTTTGTGCCAACGTCTACCCTCTGGGGCAACTGCGGAGAAGAAGTGAGACACTTACGTATTTCCTCCACGCTATGGAGGAAAGCTAGGTGGGCTCCGCTGAGTCCTGTCCAAGGGCCTTGATTTCCTTAGTTTTGCCCTCTTAGTTTGTCAATGGCCCTGGAGGTTCAAACTAGCCCCCCACTCCGGATTTATCTATTCCAATCTGCTCTTAGCATCCTGTGCTGGAGCGGAGGGGACAGGGAGGGGGGGATGGGACCGCAGTGAAGAACCAGAATTACTGGCCTAGCCTTTGATTCTCTGCTACCTGGGGCAGCCTTAGGTGGATCCCAGTTACCACTTAAGATAAGGCGAGGTCATGGGAGGTGAGGGTGTTTACATTTTGGAGTCCTTTGCCTATGTTGTTACCCATGTCTTGATCTCTAATAAAACCTTCTAAGTTCTTACATAGTTCTTCCTCCTTGTCTTCCCTTCAAAGTCTAACAAAGGAGGCCTGGTATTCCTGGCCTTGTGAGGCCTGGCCCTTGCTCTGGGAACCCAAACTCAGTTTCTTCAGCGCTACGCTAACCCCATAGGCACCCCACCTTCTCCGGATGCTATTCTAGGTTCACTGTTTTGGTTACTTTGCCTTTTCCTATACTTGGCTTTACCTGTGTGTACAAAGCAGTACCTTCCGGCAGAAGCCTGGTAAGGTGCGGGGCGGATGTAATCCTAATTGAAAGAAACGCTTGACTTTGGGCATGCTTGGGCCTGTGGGTCCTAGGGTCTTGGGACCAGGGGCTCGGCCCTCCACTGAGCTCCCAGAGAGTGCAAAAGGACTTCCACCTGAGACTGGTTGGAAAGGGCTGCTTGGCCCTCCACAGCTTCGCAGCTTAGGCCGACCGAACAATAGGAGGGGGGCTGAAGGGTGGTGGGCGTCGGCCTGGTCCCTGCTGTAGGGAGAGGAGGGCAGTGGTGCTGCAGGTCCCCCGGGTTATCCCAAGCTACCGGCCTGAACGCTAAGCTTTTGGTCAAAGGCGAGGTAAAGCGGACTCGGTGCCGGCGGCGACTCTCTAGGAGGTGGAGTAAGGCCGAGCCCACGGGGCTGGGACCTGGAGGGAGAGGAGGCTCCGTGGAGAGCCTCGTCTTCGTGGTCCCGCTGCTCGACCCGGCCTCTGAGCTCTGCCGAGGCTCAGGTGGGCGTCTGGCCCACGTGGGGAAGCGAGCGGTGCGGGCTCGCGGGGCGCACACCCCTCCGAGTTCCCCTCCCCGGGACCGGACGCGCCTGCTCCCGGGCAGCTCGGCTCTTGGGGCCAGTGGGTCGCGCTCGCTGCTCGCACACCCTTCGGACGCTGCCTGGCCGGGATCGTTGCTGCCTCCTCCCAGGGAGCCGCCGGGGCGGGGCAGAGGGGGAGAGGGGGTGTGCGGAGCGGGCGGGGAGGGGGCTGAGCGCCGTGGGAGGGAGCGAAGGAAGGAGCGAGCGAGCGAGCGAGAGAGCGGGGCATTTCTGCGCAGCTCCTGAGCGCCTTGGAGCCCGCCCGGGGCGGCCACTGGACGAGGCGACCGTGAGACAGACAGACGGCTCCCGGAAGCCTTGCCGCCGCCGCCAGGTTAGCAGGGCGCGGAGACCGCGCAGGCTGTCGCTACGTCCCGAGCGAGCCTCGCGTGCTGGAGGACGTGCGTGGCCGAAGCCGGAGCCGGAGCTACGATTCGTGTCTTTGCTGGTACGTGTATCGGGGTCCACATCTCTCTCCGGGTGTGCGTTGAATGTGAACGCGCGTGTGTCTGTGGATCGATGAAAGTGGCGTGTACGTGCGTGTGCATCTGAGTAAGGGGCTGGGTGGTGTGCTAATCTGGGTGAGGGTCTGTGTGTCTGCTTTTGCTTATCCGCGGATGTGCCTGGAGAGGGTGTGTCCCAATGTGTAACAGTGTGTACATCTGGATGAGGGAGTGTGCCTACGCTGATGGCTTCGCTTATGGCTGAAGCCTATGGCGGGTGTGTGTGAGTGTGCATGTGTGTGTTTCACTGCGTGCACGCCAGTGTGACTCCCCGTGTGTGTGTGCGTGTGAGGGCGGGTTTGCACCCGCGTAGCCCCTGTGTGCGTGTGCTCGGCTTTGTCTCCGCACTGCCGGGAGGAAGGGGGTGGGGGCGGCGGCCGAGGCGCTGGCGTCGCCCGGGAGCCCGGCACTGGCCGAGGAAGTGGGTAGCAGCAGCGGCGGGGGCGTCTTAGCTGAGTGGAGACTCCCCGCTGGCAGGTGGGCAGCCACACCCGGGGTACGGGAGAGCCCTACTGACAGTGAAGCCTGGTTCCCGGCTGAGCTGAAGCGGAGGGCGTGGCCAGCTCAAATCCCGGGTGTGTGTTTGTGTGGGGTGGGGTGGGTGATTAGGTGTGAAGAGGGTGGGTGTGTGCAGGCATGGGTGTGGGTAGAAGCAACAGCGGCCCCTCAGCTAGTAACCCAGCGGGTTCTAAGATATGTTTCCTTGTGGTATAAGACCATCATCCTGGCTAGTTGCAGCCCAGCCTGGTTAGATACCCCTCCCACCCTCCCCTTGGACACTGGGAAGGGGAGCCTAGGCACCCTAAAAAGGCTGATCACTATCTTAAACGGCCAGCGCCCCGCGCCGGGGAATCCCCTCCCAGAAGGTCTTGGTACTTAGAGATATTCATCTGTCTCTTCCCCCACGTATTGGGCACTGTGTGCATGTCTAGTCTGGGTGTATGGGTGTATGGGTGCATCCTCCCTGCCTATTTCTTGTGCATTTAGGTACATATGTACATTTTACTGAGGAAGACTAAATAAGATATCTCTGGATGTATATGTGCATCTGTTTTGATAAGTTCTGGTTTATCTGTTTTTATGATTGTGTAGCTGTTTGTGTATTGTCAAGACTGGATGTGGGGCAGTAAGAGAAGTGCCATTTTGCTGCTAACTGGAACAGAATAGAAAAACAAGATTACAAGGAAGTTTGGGGATTCAGCCTGTCTGCTGGGGTTCAGATGCTGGTACTGAAATGTAGGCAGAGGAGGTTTGACAGGGATCTAGAGAGACCGAGAGTCTCCCAGAGGGAAGGAAGGAGGACGTGCCAGCTCCAGCCTTCTCTCTAACTTCACTCCTTGCTGCTTGGCTTGTGTACAAGGATAAGTGTGCAGGATTTGGAGTGGAAAGGAAGTGTGAAAGGGAGGCCAGTGGATAGTGGGAGGAGAGCCCCCAATGGCAGAATTCTGCAATTCTCCAGCTGCTTTCCTGCCAAAGGCAATGGAGACAGGGGAAGCTGGGATTCTTCTCTCTCTCCCTGAATACATATCTCAGGAGAGCTGCTGCCCTGGCAGGTCACAGGCACTGAAATCCGGTCCAGGGGTCTCCTTTTGACAACAGCCCCCCTTTTGTGTTTACTCTTATTAAGCTTCTTTTCTTGTCAAGACTTTGACCTTCCCATGCCTCAGTTTCTCTGGTTAGGTGGCTAGGGAGCTCAGTGTTGTGTCTTTGAGGCTGGACTTTGGCTCAGAGCTCTAGACTTGTCTTATTACCATGATTTAGGAAATCACTGTTTTTTAAGAAAAAAATATTACACTTAATATGTATGTGAACATCAGAGGATAACTTGTAAGAGTCAGGGATTGAACTCATGTCATCAGACTTGGTATGAAATGCCTTCACCCACTGAGACATCTCGCTAGCCAGGAATTCAGCCTTCTTGTCCCCAGAGATCCTGGCTATACCCCCTACTTTCCTCACTAGCACACGGAGCACCAGTTCCCTGTGTGGTCAGCTTACCCTCTGCAGCAAGGTTACCAGTTTATTAGAAATGCAAATTTGGAGCCTCCTGGATACACAATGCAAAAATCTGGGGATGGGGTTTAGCAATCTATGTTTTAACAAATACAAATTATTCTGACCTGTTCTACAACCCTTTAGAGAAGCCAGGAATTTCTACCTTGAACCAAGAGGATATCCCTTCTTCCTTGCAGCCTGACTGCCATACATGTTCCTTGAAGTAGCCCCAAAGCCTGCCTTATTAGGTAGGGGTTCTGGCTTCAAAGCCCCAGGTCTTCCGTGGCCTTAGACAGATAACTTCTTTGCTGACCAAAGCAAACTCGGACTCTGTAGCTTTCTCGCTAAGCTCATTTTCTTACCTTGATTGACAAGAAGGCAGGGCCAATCCAGTCCCTGCCCACTTGACTCTGGGATTTTGGGCCTGCAGGCCCCTCAGTTTAGCACATTCCCCTGCTTCCTCAGACTTCCTCAGGGCAGTGTCTTTTGGCGGAAAGGGTGGGGCTTTGCCAACACCCTAGGTTAGGCAAGTATTTTCCTTCAGACATTCTTAGAGCTCTGGCCTCTCAGGGCGTGTGTGTGTTATACTTGAATTTGTTAGCTGCTTGACTGTGTCCCCCAACTAGCCTGTGAACGCCCTCTGGGCAGGAACTTGCTTGTTCATCGTCCTAGTGTCCCACAGTTTCTGGCTTTTGAATTGTGCTCCATAAGCCTGTCACATGAATTAATGTCTAAAATAGGAGACAGCGGGGCGGGGGGGGGGGGGGGTTGGTTGGGAGATGGCTCAGTGGTTAAGAGCACTGGCTGCTCTTCCAGAGGACCCAGGTTCAGTTCCCAGCATCCACATGGGAGCTCACAACTGTCTGTGATTCACAATTGTCTCTCCCTCACACATGCAGTTGTGACTCCCTCACACATGCAGGCAATGCACCGATGTACTTTTTTTTTTTTTTTAAGTAAATACATTTAAGATAGGACATGATGCTGAAGGATACCCTTTTGTAAGTGTCTCCTTCAGCTTTGATGGTGGACCAGTCCAAGCAGGACCCGGGTTGTTTGAGGCAGCTCATCTTTCTCACTCCTGCATCTCTCCCCTGCCCTAACTGTGTAGACTTGGCTCTCACTGTACCCCTGCCCCCGCTGCAATGGCTCTGCCTGGGAAAGGCGGGAGGAAAGCTCTTGAGAGACATGGTCTCTCTTGTGTTCCGGGACCTGCTGAAATAGGGCCGTGCCGAGGATAGGTGAGGAATCTAAAGTGCACACCTCGCTTTCCTTCTTTGCATGAAGGTGTTGGGCTGAAGGCTGCCAGCGCTAGTCTCTCTCCTGGGCCAGTGAGGCTTTAGAGCCTAGGGGAGCTCTGAAGTGAGGAGAGCTAATCATGTGCCTACCATGTTTATTTCGACCTGAGCTGAGAACTTGCGTCTTTTCACTTGGAGGGAGAGCTCTGAGGCTTTTCTGGTGTTATCTACATTGCTCACGTCACTAATTCTCACGCATGGGAATTCTCTGCTGTGTAAAGCAAGGGTTGGATACATGTGTTGGGATTCTAGTGCAGTAGTCGGTCTATAACCGTGGAGCCTATTGACTGACTGGCTGACTGGCTGACTGGCTGACTGGCTGACTGACTGGCTGACTGACTGACTGACTGACTGACTGACTGACTGATAGGTGGCAGATACAGGGCAGACGCATTGGACAAGAAATGATTAGTGTCTTAAGCAGATCAGAGCAGGAAAAAAGATGGCTTCATCATGCTACTCAGAAGAGTCTACAACTTAAAATGCAGGGATTGTGTTTTTCTGGAATTTTACATTTAATATTTCCAAACCATAGTTGATAACTGAATCAGAGTTGGAGGGACTCTTCTGGTAACTGACACCGGTGCTAGAGCCATTCGGACGTTGCCATATTCCAGTGACTCCATCTCTTCCTATGTCATATCTCTCTGTACCTGTGAAATGAATCGATGTGAATCTCGGCTTCACAGGGTTGATTTGAGAGTTAAATGAGACTCCACATATGGAGTCCTCCGCACAGTGTGGGCACAGAGTAAACATTTGGTAAATGTTAGCTGTTGTTACGCTCATGGCTACTGCACAGTTTCATTCAGTCTGCTTGAATGCCTTTGTGTTGGGCCCTGGGCCTACAGAAAGAGAAATGAGTGCCTCAAGGTTCACGGCCGGGGATGGCAGTAGATGTGTAGGGTTGTCTTAGCATAGGGATGACACCCAAGGCGGGAAGGTGGGGTTGTGGGGAAGGAAAAGACAGTGATCGGGTTCGAGATGGTCTTGTGGTAGTTGGACCAGTATGTGCCGAGCCACTGTGTCTCATCCCAAAGAGTTTCAAGTGGTTGAAATAAAAACTGAGGGGTGGTAGAGGCAGAGCCAGTGGCTGCAGAAGAGGCAGAGAGAGGCTCCGCGTCAGTGCGCAGAGAGCTTGACCTAGTGTTGCTGGAGACTAGGGAAGAGAATTTAAGCCAGACCCGGGAAGATTGCATTTGCATTTCAAAAACCGCTCTCCAGGTGGTGGGAGCTGCTGACGGAAGGTGGAAGAGAGGGTTGTGGAGTTAGACTGGGATAGGGTTGGGCCTGATAAACAAACTCAGTGGGAGCCGTCAGCTCTGTGTGTGTGTGTGTGTGTGTGTGTGTGTGTGTCCAGAAGTCAAGTGGCCCAGAGGGTGGACTGACCTCTCATGGGATTTGAGACCCTCTTAACTCCATGGATGTTTGGATGGGGAGGGATCTGTAAATAAGAACTCCGAATTCCGGGTCTGCTACAGGGTTACCTTCCTGAAGTGTGTTGTCGTCCTTCCTGAGGCCACAGTCCAGGGCGCTCACAGCCACAGACCTCAGTTCTGGAAGCCTGCTGCCATCCACTATGATCAGGTGGTACCTTCTGCTCCGGAAGTCTGCTCTCTGGTCCCTTCTGGCTTCTGGTGTGGCCTTGACTGGCTACCTGGTCTGCTGTGACTAGCTCTTTGTGTGTCACGTGACTTTCTCCCTGTGCATCATGTGACTTTCTCCCTGTCTTTGTGGTTCCTTTCTTTTAAGGTTTAGGACCTGCCTTAATCTTCTGTGTTCTCATTTTAATTTAACTGATCACATCTGCAAAGACCCTATTTCCAAATAAGGCCATATTCTGAGGTTCTACTTAGATGAGATGGGAAAGGGGTGGGTGTCACTACTCAACCCATGGAAGACGGGGAAGAGCATAGGTCTTAGAGTCCTTAAGCTCAGGTCCAAATTTGGGCTCAACCGTGTGGCATGAGCCTTAGGGTGGGTCAGTTACATCTTCTCAGTCTTAGTTCTTTCCTCTATGAAACAGGGACAGCGGTACAGCCAACCCTGATCAGGATGACGTACCGTGCATTCATTGAGGTGGTACACCACACTCGTTCTTACTCCCTCTGGGCCCCCCTCCTCCCACCCCCACACTGAGTCGCTTGCATTTACCTTGCTACATTTTCAGATGTGAAGAATCATCTTCTGTAGTCTAGAATTGGTCTAGAATCTGGACCAATCCTGCCAGATTCCCAATCCCAGGAGATAATGAGAAAGCTCTTTGTGAATTACTTAAGGGTCTGTTGCTGTGATTTTTAATTATAACCTTCATCATCCTAATGATCCTTGGCCATTGCCACATCCGCTGTACCTCAACAGAGCCCCGCCCACTCTTCTCCCAGGGAGGGCCTCTCCTTCTCTCCCTCACCTAGAGGCTTTGCATGAAGTATTATTATCAGGCCCAGAATTGTGGAAACCACGGACGTGATTCCTGTTGCTGACTTCCTTAGCCTGGGAAGGGAAACATAGACTAAGGCAGAAGTGACATCCCAAAGCTGCCCATTGCAATTGAAATACCTGATCTGTGGTTCCTGGACAGCGTGCCTTCCCCAGTTGCAGCTTCCATTCCAGAAGCAGGAGCTGAGGGCATGTGGCTGCCTAAGGAGGGCTCCGCCTTAGATAGAGGTGAGGATGCAGCTGGGAGGCCCCAAGGTCTGACGAGATGGCTCAGTGGTAAGAGTGTTGGTTACCCAGGTTCCATTCCCAGCACCCACATGGTGCCTTATATCTGTAGCTGCAGCTCCGAGGGATTGACACCCTCCTCTGGCTTCATGGGCCACTGGGCACACACATGGCATGCACAGATACACGCAGGCATGCACTCATACACATAGCATTTCAACAGAAAAGAAAGTGGTCCTTGGTGCCTGTGTGAGCAAGCGGTGTGACTGACCTGTGTGACTGACCTGGTAGGGTTTTGTTACCAGCCTGGAGGTAACACTCTATACGCTGCAGTGGAAGAGGAAGAGGCTACCATAGGCAGCAATGTGGGATCCAGCACCTAGAGGCGCCTAAGGCTCCAATACACCGCCATTAACAGTCCAGGTCCTTGGAGGGCTCAGGAAAGGAGTTAAGGGGAGGGAGCTTATCCTAGCTTGGCAGTTTCCAGTTAATCATGTTTCCCCCAAGCTGGGAGGCTCCACCTCATTCTCCCCCTTCCTTCCTCCTCTGGGTTTTCTCTCACCCCCTCTGCCTCTCTATTTCCCTCCCCACCTTCTCCTGAGATTATAGGTCTAAAGACAAAGTCTGCAGAGCCACTTCAGGTGACTGATTTGGGGCTACCTAGAATTAGAAAGCCTGGGGTTGTCACAGGCTCACTGTGGTGACTTAGAAATCTCCGCTGTCTCTTATCGGCTTCTGCTTCGTACCAGGTGCTGTGCTAAGCGCTTCCAGGGACTTCTGTCTCTTAATCCTTGCCACTACCCAGGGACACAGACTACAATCCCTGTCACATCAGAGGAGGCTAAATAACAGGCCCACGGCCTACCCAGTACTCAGCCAGCAAGAGGCACAGCTGGGGTTTAAGTCTTGATCAGGTAAAAGCCCACAGGTACTTTTGAGTCTTGGGGCCTGTGAGAACATTTAGGGCCACAGATGTTGCATATATTTGTTTAAATTCTAAGAGCATATTTTTCATTCTGCGCACAGAGACTTCAAGCCTGTGCTTTGCCACAGTGTCAGGGGCTTCGAACCCCAGGCCTGGCCACACCTCACTTATACCTTGTTCTGGGCAGCTGCCTGCTCATCTTTGGGAGAGAGATGACATTAGAGGAAGGTGACACAGGTTTGAAGGTCCTTTGATTTTATTTTTAACTTATCTATTTATTTTTGAGACAGTGTCTCATTATCTGGCCTTGGCTGTCCTGGAACTTGCTATATAGGCTGGCATCAAACTCAGAGAGATCCTCCTGCCTCTGCTTCTGAGTGCTGGAATTAAAAGTGTGAGCCACCACACTTGACTTCCTTTGCTTTTTTCCTAGTTCTCTCTCTAACCCCCACCTCACCTTCTCACAGTGGATGTTTGAGTCTTCCAGTTAAAGCAATTCATTGTCTGCAAATCTGCTGCCGGGCAGTGGTGGCACACGCCTGTAATCCCAGCACTCTGGGAGGCAGAGGCAGGCAGATCTCTGAGTTCGAGGCCAGCCTGGTCTACAGAGTGAGTTCCAAGACAGCCAGGGCTACACAGAGAAATCCTGTCTCGGAAAACAAACCAAATCCAAAAAACCAAAAAAAAAAAAAAAAAAAAGAAAAAAAACTATTTAAAAAAAAATCAGTTAGCTGTCTACAGAAGGGCCGTGAGGACTTAATTTAAGGATTCCATGGAGCCGGGATGTGGTGGCACACGCTTGTAATCCCAGCACTATGGGAGGCAGAGGCGGGCAGATTTCTGAGTTCGAGGCCAGCCTGGTCTACAGAGTGAGTTCCAGGATACCCAGGGCTACACAGAGAAACCCTGTCTCAAAAAAACCAAATCCAAAAAACCAAAAAAAAAAAAAAAAAAAAAAAAAAAAAACAAATCCAAAATAAAAAGAGGATTCCATGGCTGGCTTAATGATCGCTGGGATCTGGAGGAAGTGAAGGGGGAAGTAGAGGCCAGAGCCAGGAGCCCCTTTACTGGAAGAGAGAAGGCAGAGTACTGAGGCAGAGCAGTGAGAACTGCCTCTCCGTGCACGTACAGCTCAGGGTCCAGACTCCCACACAGGCCATGCTGTTGACCTTCGGATAGTACCTTAAACACTGGGCAGATACGGTCTCATGCTGGATACCCACCCCTCTTGCCCGTTGATTACCATCTGAGTAGCCCAGGCCAGCTCAGCCACCACCTACCTCCTTGCCTGAGACCTTGACCAAGGAGTTTTACAATGTCTAGCCACAGAGCAAGGTGCAGAAACGGACTATGAGAAATCATTTATTTAAGGAAAGTCTCACGCCCCTGAGACCCTATAGGGTCTCCAAACAGCAGGGTCTTTAGACATTGTTCTTGCATAAAAACAATGCAGGAAGGATGGTTATCCTTCCAGGACTCACATCAGCAACATCTGTGAACTTGCGAAGTAGCAAGGGTACTGAGATTGTGCACTGTCCCCAGGAGAGGATGCCTGTGAATTCCCTAAGTCTCTATGTCACTCATGAAAGTTTATGGTCACCTCTTCGGTGCTGTTTGTTTGGTTTTTGTTTTCTGAGACAGGGTTTCTCTGTGTAGCCCTGGCTGTGCTGTACTCACTCCGTAGATCAGGCTGACTTTGAACTCAGAAATCCACCTGCCTCTGCTTCCAAGCGGTGGGAATTAAAGGCGTGCGCCACCACCGCCTAGCTTATTTGTTTTTAAGACAGTATCTTAGTCTTTGCCCAGGCTGACCCGGAACTTGAGGTATTTCTCCTGCCTCAGCTTCCCAACTGCTAGGATAACGGGTGTGGGCCACCAAGCTTTAGCTTCAGGATTTTTATGGAGTTAAAATTAAGATCTAGAGAGGGGTCAACAGGGAGCTAATGGCGGGGCTATGTAGAGAGAGATCGTTTCCATCTAGCGTCTTGGTACACCGCTGGCTAGTTTTGCTATGAAGGTGACAAGTGACCGTGTATCATTCCCATCCTCTGTCTGAACCTCGGTTTTCCCATGGAAAGTGGGGGCCGAGCAGGGTAAGAGCAAGGATCCGTGCAGCTTCGATCTGTAGTTCTGGAAGCCATGTGTCTTCCTGCTCAGTCTGGCAGACCTGCTCTCCTCCTTTTGTGCCTCTGCGTCCGTCACCTGCCCCGACCTGTCCTCAGTATCACTGCCTCCCGAGAATGGACAGAGCCAGGATTCAGGTTCCTCTTGTCCCCTCCCACGGGTCCAGCCACATCCTGGGCGGGCAGGTCCCCACTCCGCATCCCCCACTAGGCCCACTCACCAGAAGTGCAGCAGGTGCCTGTGGGTCTGGGCAAGTTCAAGGTGGTTTCTCTGCGGGGCTCTCTGGAGACCTGGACTGGTGCCCAGTGGAGAGTGTGTAGCACTCCTCTCCGGAGGCTTGTGGGGCACGCCCAGGGCTCACCTGGGTTATTCTTTGCCCCTGCTCCTCTCTTCCTTTCTGCCAAGAATGCCAGCCGTGCCTGTCAAAATCCTGTATGTCTTTTTTAGGGCTCTGCTTCCATGCCAGCCTCTGGCCACAAAGCCTCAGGGGCCCTCCTCCACCTCCACCTCACAGTGAGCTTTTCTTTACCTCCTCTGCGTTCCCATAGAGCCGTATCTATTCCCTTCTAGGCCAAGTTCTGCTGGGTCTTAGCTTTATCTGAGAGGTGTCAGGTCTCTTACTACTGGGGAGTCTCAGGTCTCAGTTTTTGCTCCCCAGGACACTGCACAGGGCTGTTTACAAAGCAGGTGCTTAATCCAGACCTAGACGTTTAATTCGTAGAGAATTGCCTGCAGCCTTGAGCTGGGCCTGTTTCTTTGAAACCCCCGTGGCTCACATCAGTCACTGGCTGGACAGGACTTCTCAGGAGGACTGCTCCTCCTTTATTTGTGGGTTGAAGAGAAGCCAAGCAGGGCAGAAGCTAAGAACTTAAATTCCACTCCCGAAGCCTCCGTTTGCGGGCAGTGTGACTTTGGACAAATCACTTTCGCTCTGCATGTCTCGATTTTCTCAGGTTAAAACAAAGGATCAGGCTGGGTGTTTTAGTAGGTGCACACCTGTAATTACAGCACTTGTCCGACTGAGGCAGGAGGATTGTGCATTTGAAGCCAACATGGACTCTATAGAAATCTTGTCTGAACCTTCCACCCTCCCCCAAAGCAAAACAAAACCTACAAGCCAAACAAAACCAATCCAAAGAAGTAGAAATGGGGGTGTGGAGATACAACGGAAGCTTTGTGTACCGTGCCTGGAGCGCACAACCCAACATGGGTATAATCCATCATTTTTAAATTAGTGATTATTGCCCGTACTGTTTCAGAAAATAAAGGATTTCCTCACGGCTAGTGTGAAAGAGATTGGAGGTCTTTGGTCGTGTAGGCATCTAGCAGAGATGTGGCTGAGTGAGCGAAACAGTGGGTTGAAGGGAGCAGACGTGCCGCTAGGCTGGAAGGACATGAGGTAGCGGAACAGGAGTCTGGAGGCAGGTGCTTCCGGTGCAGTGTGGGGCTGTGGGGGAGGGGAAAGGTGGGGGTGAAAATGGTGGGGGGTGGGGATGAAGGGGTGAGGGGGTTGGAGGTGTGTGTGGGAGAGGATTGTAGGGGTGGTGTTACATGTTTATATGCAGGAAGGAACCGAATGGAAGCACAGCTCCAGTCTCCGTGGGTGTGAGGGGCTGGGGGCTCTGGAGGAGGGGAGTAGTAAGCTTCATTTTTGCCAAGAATAAGACTTTGTATGATGGCTCTCCATGCCTCTGCTGAGGGCAGCAGGAGTGGGAGGGGTCTTGGGAAGCAGGCCTGGAGGGGAGGCTTACTTGGGTAATGAGGAGCCAGGAAGAAGGTGACTTAGTAGAAGTGGCCATAGATATTGGTTCCTCTCTAAAGTGCTAAGAACTGAGGTGGTCTTCAGTTCTGTGCCTTTGCAGAGCTGCCTGTGTATCTGGACAAGATCAGGATTTGAACTCCCGTTCCATCTGAACTTAAAGTGGAAAATGACACCAGAAATGTCAGGATCTTCAAAGATCAGAGAAGAAAAGGTCTACACTCCTAACCCCCCACCCCCATTGGACAGATGGGAATCAGAGGCCTGCAGCTGAGAGCCTTGTGGCCCCTGAGCCTGTGGTGGGATTGGATCTAGGTCTCTGTTAGAGGTTGGGGAAGAGGGTGAGGTGGGTGCCAGAAATTCAAGGAGAATTGGAATGCTGCTCTAGTGTCAGGCTGGGAGCCATCTGTTGCCAGGGGTATGGGACCCAGGTGAGTGGGATGTGTGGGCGGAGCCTTCCTCTTTCTGGGCCTCCCTCCCAGAGAAGGAGAAAGGGCTGGTAGGTGGGAGCTGGAGGCGTGTTGTGATGTGGGGGAAGTCAAGGGATGGGCCTTAGGAGAGGAGGCTGTTGCCAAGCAGCCAGAGATGTGGAAAACAGCAGATCGACTGGCAAGCTCTGCCGGAGGCTTGGCCCTGTCTAGCCTGGTGCATGGCAGGATCTCACCTCTGCTACTTACAAGGAGTCAGAGCTCTCAAGGTCATGCACGATTGGAAGACTAGATCAGGAGTGTCTGTTAGGGCTGAAGATTTCAAAGCCATGTCCCTGGCATGTCCTCTGTAGGTGCTGTCCTAGGATTTGTGACATCAAAAGTGTCAAGGGGTACCCAGGCCAAGATAGTGTTCCTCACCCCTTCTGCCAGTCTGCCCACCCAGCTAGGCCTGTTTTACTCCACTTGACCTCTCCTCTTTATTTCCTTATTAAAAATATTTATCGATAAACCACTAACTGCGCTTCAGGCTCAGGCGTTGCCTCTGACGGGTGGAGGGAGCTGCACTGGCCGGGACAGCCCCTTCCCTCTCAGCTGCAGACTTCTTCCAAGTCCTCTTAGCTCCAGGTAGGATTTTTTTGCTGGACTTACCTTCTGCTGAACTGAAAACCAGAGTTAATTGTTAAACCTAATGGCGGCTGAGTTTCACCCTTCTGGGCTGGCTGGAGGGGGCTGTGCTGGCCTTGTTTCTCAGGAGAGGGGTGGAGCCACCCAGGTTTTTCTGGCCTGTGCCTGCTACCTCTTCCCCACTGTGAGGTCTGTCTCTGGGGCTCCTTCCTTCCCTGGGGCAGCCTGTCACTTGGACCTTCCCCACCTCCTCCAGCAGAGCTGACCCTGGGAGGTAAGTATGAACTCTGGCCCCCATTCAAGGGCTTCTGCCTGAGCGCTCTTGGGAAGACAAGAAGGAAGAGAACGCTCCCAGGAAGAGGCCAGAGTGGCCCATATCCTCATTACTATAGTCTGTAGGGATGCCACTGAAGGCAGCTGTGTAGTGTGTGTGTGTGTGTGTGAGGCAGCTGTGTAGTGTGTGTGTGTGAGGCAGCTGTGTAGTGCGTGTACGCCTCTCTCCTGCTCACCTTCCCCTCTAGCCTCTTTACCTGGTTTCTTGTTCCAGGCCCTACACTGGAAGAGCAGGCCTCCCTGAGAATAGGGCAAAGACTTATTTTTTCTCTAGAAGCAGAGCCTGGGGCAGGCCCCTGACAAACATTGGGTCTAATTCAGCTCAAACTGCTAGGTCATCAGGCCCTGTCAAAGCTGGTGACCACTCTCTGAGCCACGCTGTCATCCTCTGAACTCTGGTCCCTCTATCACCAACGTTGACTATGACAGACCCCAGAGGTGGATATTAATGCTGGGCTCAGCAGGGGTTGTGAAATGAGCAGACACCATTCGGTTCTGGTGCAGCTGTGCCTCTGAGGCTTAGCTCTGGGCCAGAGCCAAGGAAGCGGCTGCCTTATACCCCAGGGCCTGGGGTAGATGGAGGGCCTACAACCAGAGCCAGTCACGTGCGGCTACTGAGCTTTCCAATTGTGGCTAGTGAGGCCAAGGGACAGAATTTTAAATTCTGTTAACTATTTCATTTTATTTACCATCTAGACATTTAAACCAATACTCCGTTCAGTTGTTGACAGACTTCAGTGACGATTTAGGCAGTGAGATGTGTGAGTGTGGTTTTTCAATTTAAAAAGCTAGATATTTGAAAATACACACTGGATTTAGAAGACTTAGAATGAAAAAATAGATATGAAAAAAAGAATGAAAGATATCTAAATAGTATACATTGATTATCTGTAGAAATTTATATATTGGGTTCAAGGGATTATATAAATGAATTTCATGAATTCCTTTATCCTTTCTTAAAATGTGTATAATTAATTTTTTTATATTTCATGTTTAGATTACACTATATTTTTTTAAGCGTCTCAAGTCTTGGGTTTCCGTTGCTGTGATGAAACACCATGACCAAAGCAACTTGGGGAGGAAAGGGTTTCTTTGGCTTACACTTCCACATCACTGTTCATCATCAAAGGAAGTCAGGACAGGAACTGAAACAGGACAGGAACCTAGAGGCAGGAGCTGATGCAGAGGCCATGGAGGAGGGCCGCTTACTGGCTTGCTCCTTTTGGCTTACTCAGTCAGCTTTCTTATTTGGCCAGGATGAATTATAGAGCCCAGGGATGGACCCACCCACATTGGCTGGGCCCCCCTCACCAATCACTAAGGAAATGCCCTACAGGTGATTTCTTTGTTGGGGTTCCCTCCTTTCAGATAACTCTAGCTTGTGTCGAGTGGAATTGACATAAAACTAGACAGCACATCTCATTCTCTCCTCCTGCCTCAGGCTTCCGGGTAGCTGCGATGGCAAACACCTGTTCCACCTTACGTGATATTTCTACTGGACAGTGGTTTTTTTTCATTAATTAATAAATTATTTTACATTCCAATCAGAGCTTTCCTTGCTTCTCCTCCTCCCAGTCCCTCCCTCTCACCGTCCCTCCCCCCCCCCACTCCCCTTCTCAGAGAAGGGGAAGGAGACCTTCTGTGGAGATCAACCGGCCTTGGCATTTCAAGCTGCGATGGATTTGGGTGTCTCTCCTCTTACTGAGGCTAGACAAAGCAGCCCAGCTAGGGGAAAAGGACCCAAAGGCGGGCAACAGTGTCAGAGACAGCTCCTGCTCCTCCTGTCAGGAGTCCCACATGAAGATACAGCTACACATCTGTTACTTATGTGTAGGGAGGTCTATGGACAATGTTGTTACAGCCAGTGTTGACTTGGGCACATTCCAGTAACAATCTAAGGCACTAGTGTGAGGAGATTTAGTGAGACAGAGCAGGCCTGATATTCCTCACCTCATCCCCTATCCTGGAGGAATGTTCTTCTGGAGGATGTTACCCTGGATAATCCCATAGCCTCCAGGGTAACAATGCTTCTCATTTTGGCCGTGCCACCCGATGCTGTGTGACATTGGGTCCATCCCTGAGTGAATCACGGAAGAAACTTCAAGGCAGGAACTGAAGTAGAAACCACGGAGGGGCGCTGCTCACTGGCTTGCTCAGCCTACTCTCTTATACAACCCAGGACCACGTGTCCAGGGGTGGCACACCCACAGTGGGTTAGGTCCTCCCCACATCAATCATTAATCAAGAAAATGCCCCCAGTCTTGTCTCAGGCCCATCTGATGGAGACAGTTCCATAGCTGACAATTCCCTCTTCTGAGATGACCCTAGCTTATATCATGTCATAAAAAGCCAACCAGCACAGTGTCTTTTTTTTGTAACTGGTGTATATCCCTGTGTGTGTTTGTGTGCTTGCACATATTTAGAGGTTAGAGGATAGTCTCTAGTGGTGTTCCTCAGATAGCGTCCCCCCCCCCCCTCTCTCTCTGTCTCCCCTCACATCCCACAGCCAGAGTCTCATTAGCGTTGGCTGTCCTGGACCATGCTTTGTAGAATGTTCTGGTCTTGAACTTCCTGCCTCTGCTTCTGGAATGTTGTGGCTACAGGCTTCCACCCCCTCTTCAGGCTCTGAGAGAGACCCGACACTGTCTAGTGTAGCTGTGTCCATTCTGGAGCTGGAGAGACAGAGGAGGGAGGAAGCAGGGAAGGGAGGGTGGAGGTGTGGGAAGACAAGGTTGGGACCATAGCAAGATGGTGGCCAGTTGGTGTTTCTGTTTTTTAGAGCCAGCCCTGTGCTCACCCCCGGCAGGACTGTGGCCTTCTCTCTTGTCTAATCCCCAGAGAGGGCAGCTAAGAAAGAGGCTTTTGTTCTGCCAGCGACTTCTGTTTTCCTCTTAAGGTAGTTAGTTGCACATGCAGGTGCTTCAGGGCGCATGTGCGTGCGGGTGCTTCTGGGTCCATGCAGCACACACAGCCACAGCTGCCTGACGTCATCTCTTGCCGTCCAAGCCTTGAACCCAGAGCTTCTGTGTAACCGTCTGTGCATGGCACAGGGAATCACAGGCTTTCTCACCAAGGAGGTCTGCTCAAATCCCTCTCCTGAAGTTCATTTTCCCTTAGGTAGGTCATTTGAAATTTTTTAGCCTCACTTCCTTTATCCAAAAAGCAGCAATAAAATGCTGTACAGATAACCTAGTAGTTAAGAACCTGGGTCTGGGCCTGGAGAGATGGTTCAGTGGTTAAGAGCACTGGTTGTTCTTCCAGAGGGCCTGGGTTCAATTCCCAGCACCCACGTGGCAGCTCACAACTGACTGTACCTCTTGGATCTGGCCCCCACACACAGACATACATGCAGGCAAAACACTAGTGTACGTTAAAGAAAGAAAGAAAGAAAGAAAGAAAGAAAGAAAGAAAGAAAGAAAGAAAGAAAGAAAGAAAGAAAGAAAGAAAGAAAGGAAGAAAGAAAGAAAGAAAGTGTGTATATATATATAACCTGAGTCCCAGCTCTGTGCTGTGGGGCACACCTTTAGTCTTAATATTGCGGAAACAGAGGCAGGTGGGTCTCTGTGAGTTTAAGGCCAGCCTGGTCTACACAGTGAGTGTTAGGTTAGGCAGGGTTACATAGTGAGACCCTGTCTCAGAAAGAAGAAGCAGAGGAGTTCAGGCTCTGGACCTCAGGATTTCCATGTGTCCTGGAAGCCGGTTTATGAACGTGGGTTCTCTAATCAGAGAAGGCATGCGGCACAGTGTCCGCTTCCAGAACCAACAGAGGATTAGAGGAGATGATCCTATTGAGAGGTCCATCTGTCAGAGAGGATGGGATTCTAGATCAGGAGGGGAAGTGAGCTGCCCAGGCCACAGAACTCCAGAGCCCACATTCGTAAACCACTGTATGCTTCCCTCCTCTTCACCAACCGCTATGTTCCTTATGATGTGGAAACAGGAGACTTCCACGGGCTTCTGAGTGCGTGAGCCTGAGGAGACATCTTCCCAGCTTCACTGCCCGTTGTTGCCAGGCCCAGCTAGCAGCAGAGCGCAAAGGAAAGGGGCTTAAAATGTGGTGAGGGAGTTGTACCTAAACAGAGTTCCTGTGTTAGAAAGGACCAAGCCCAACCACATTTATGTCACAGATGGGGAGACTGAGGCAGAATAGTCTGGTGGAGACCTCGATGGACGCACTTTTCCTAGGTGCTGGAAACCACTGGACTGATGTGAACAGAATCTGTGAGGAGTGGTGGTGGGGGAGTGGAGGAGGTGGGGGTGGGGATTGCTGTCCCATTCTCTGTCTCTGCCCAGTACACTGCGAAGTCTGTGTCTCTTAAGACTGCCCACTTTGCTTCCTGTGTGGCTGCTCCGGCCTAGGCCCCCTCTCCCTCATGACTTCCTTGCAGTCTCTTCTCCAGCCTGTATGTTCCCTTCTCCTCAGAATGAAGGCTCATCCCCGCCTTAGCCTCCACAGCAGATTCCTTCCCTGGCCTCTGGCTCTCTGTGGCTTCCCAGGTTCCCTGGACTGTCCTGGTGTGCCTAAGGGGCTATAATCTTCTCTTCTCTTTCCAGGTGCCTGGCTGAGGACGTCCTCCCTTAGGAGCCAGTGTGCAGAGGAGGGGTGAGTGCACCGCAGGCTGTCTCCTGCTTCAGCTGAGGTTGGGCCTGCAGGTTCTAGATTGTTCTGTTACCGCTGGGGCAGCACGGGCCTTTGTCTAGGCCTCAGGGTTGTGCTAAGGCTGACAAAGGGGACAGTGCTGAGGCTGTCCCTGTGGAGGAAGAGACGAAGGGTTCTTCCATTAAGCGCTCTGTTGATGCTGCCTGTGCTGCTTGCCCGCCAAGGCTGGAGACAGCAGCAGGCTGCAGCAGGATCTAGCTACATCTGTAGGCTCTGAATCTTGCTTTCTTTTGCTCAGTCTTAGGTGTAGATCAGGCTAGCCAGAGGGTGGTTCTGCTGAACTTCATCATTGAGCACAGTGGAGTCTCATGTTCTGTTGGCCCTAGACCTGTATAGCCATGGTGCAGGCAGGCAACGGGGAACCCAAGGTTCAGGGCGAACGACATGTGTTCAACTTTCTGGCAGGAAAATATTTTTCTTTCTTTTTTTACTTTAATTTCTCTCTCTCTCTTTTTTTAAACTTTTCCTTCTTTTTTACATTTCTTTCCTTTTCTTTCCTTGTTTAAAGACAGGTTTTTAAGACAAATACTCATTGGAAATAAACGTCAAAGAATCTCAGCAGACAGGATAGCTAAGTGGGTCAAAGTTGAGGTAAGGCTGGAGACTGTAGCTGGCTAATTCTTCAGGCCAGGCGATACCACAAGGCTTTCTTTGGTTTTACTTTGACACTATGAAAACCACTGGCTAAGTTAGGCCAGGGACACATGCCTATAATCCTGTCACTAATGACACCGAGGGGATGTCCCAGGCCAGTATAGGTTACACCACCAGGCCCTGGTTCACAACAGCAAACTAAGACAAGATAAATAAACAAACAGAAAAGAGAAAACAAAAATACTACTGGCTCACAGCAGGGTAAGGTTACAGAAAGGGCAAAAACCAGTGACCAACACTGATTGGGAAATTGCAAAGTCACATGCAGATGCCACTGTGCGGTTGTTAGTTAGCCAGGCCTGCCAGATTTAACTTTAAAATCTTCTGGTTTAGTTTTGGATAGATGTGAGGTACCTCTGTGTGTGTGTGTGTGTGTGTGTGTGTGTGTGAGTGTGAGCCCGCTCATGAGCGGTCAGGGGCTGTGGGGGAGGGGCTGGCAGTGGTGTTGAGCTGGCGCAGGTAGAATGAATGGATAACAGAGCTGGCGTGTGTTATCCCTGAGTAGTGGGGGCAGGGGTGGCTTTAACTCCATGTAAGAGGAGCGATTTGGCTCCTTCCTGCCAGCACTCGGGCCCCATGGAGATCTCTGGGCAGGAAGCACTGGGAACAAGGAATTCTCTGTCCACAGCCAGAGAGCAGCCAGGACAGGGGAGGTGGTTTAGGAGTTCCCAGGAGGGGGTCTGCCCAGCAGTTCCCTGACATTTGGGCAAGCTCCTGTGTGCACGGGGAGGTGGGGGCACAGTAAGGGGAGGTAGATCTCCATCTCTGTTCAAGCATTCATTCCTCACATTCAAGCCCTCCCAGGAGCAGGCTCAGAGGCCAGCAGCTCTGCAGGACTCAGGGTGGAGAAGGAAGAGACCGTGGGTATTAGTCACTATCTGTTTACTGAGGAAGCCAGGGGATGTGAGAGGGATTGTTACAGGTAGCCTGCTGCTGCTGCAGCGGAGGCCACAGGCCCGCCTTATGCTTACTCTGAGGCTGTGACTCCCGCCCACCCCCTTTTCTGGGTCTCTGCTCCACATCACTTAGAATGTGGATGAACACATTAGACTTGCCCAAGTTGTTCCCAGATGGGAGAGCCTGGGCCCAAATGTGCAGGAGCAATTTCCACAATGGAGGGCCACAGAGAGGCCTGCTCTTGGTTGACCTGGGGCAGATCCTAGGACAGAAGGGTGAAGAATCAGGCTAACTTGCCATAAATTCACAGAGGCTGTCCTGTACCTCAGTTTAGTTGTCCCAACTTAAAGAATGGACTGTTTTTCTTCTAGGGTCTGTCAAGTGAGAGATCTTGATTGGTCCCGTCCTTGTAAGACAGGGATATTCTGAGTTGCCTGGCATAGGTCAGGTCCCCGCCCATGTGTCTACTGGAGGGGTGAGGGAGGCTACCCCAGACCAA
Source organism: Apodemus sylvaticus (assembly GCF_947179515.1). NCBI lineage: Eukaryota > Metazoa > Chordata > Mammalia > Rodentia > Muridae > Apodemus > Apodemus sylvaticus. Next base: position 141,905,281 of record NC_067476.1, read on the forward strand.
GGGGGTGGTGACTGCTGGACAGACACCCCTGGAACATACTAGTTGTTTTTTGTTTTGTTTTTTTTGTAGTTTCCTGGATATAGGAAAATGAACAGTTCATAGCCTGCAGGGGGGCAAAAATGCCCCTCTTTATGTTGGGCATAGAAACACGACAGTGATAACAGCAGTGTAATGACTGCATTACCCCTGCATGTGGTCCTGCGGCAGCCCCTCTCCTCTCCCAGTTTACTTCCTGTAGCAAACGATGTGACGATGGCGTAATTAAATGAGGGACCATGTCCAGCAGAAAGCCTTCAAGGAAGCAGGGGGCCCGGTCAGTAATGCAGTTATATACAGAGAGCCGCTTTCAGGCCCCACTGCCGGCGTGCATTGGCCTCATGACAGCCCTTTGGTAAGCACTGTCACCGAACCCCTGTACAGGAGCAGAAACAGAGGTGCAGCTAAGGCTGAAGTCAGAGCCCAGCCCTACACTCCAATGGATCATCCTGCCAAGTAGCCTCCACGCACTTGCTTACGTACTGCCAATGGCGCGGTTCATGACCTGTAGGGGTCACTCACACCAGGCTGTACTGTTCTGGCCTCCTGCAGAAGCACCGCACAAATCTGTCTGTCGGGCAATTTCAGTAGCGAAGAAAAACCACCCATGAACCTATCTAAAAGGTCTCCAGAACGAAGCTGTATCATTATGCTTTCGATTTCTTTAAGGACCCGTGCCTTATCACATATTATCTCACCAAATTACAGCAGTCCATCTGCTGAGGAGGTACTGTTATGGCCCCATTTGCCAGAGGTAACGTGCTCAGAGGGGAGAGGGGCTGACTCAAGGTCACAGGGCGGGGAAACCACAAAGCTGTTCAGTTCCTATCTTCTGGGTTTCAGAGCCTGTGCTAAAACAAACTGTCATCCTCGTGTGCTCCAGAGCGAGATGAAGGTATGCGGCTGTCACTGTGTCACAGTGTGCAAATTGCCACTGAGAGGGACAGGCAAAGCACAGTGGGAATTCAGAGGAGTGATCAAGGAAGTCAGGGGTGGAGGAACAAGGAGGGGGACCTCGGATCCAGTTGAATGGAGCTGGGATCTGAATGTTTGATTCTGGAAGGCTCTCCGTAAGAAAGGGGAACGCTTGAGCACTGACCAGGAAGGGAGAAGCAGGGGTCGTCAGGTCTCCCTAGGACTGGAGAGCTGCTGGCGGAATTGGTGGGCAGCTGTGATTTCAGCCCCCACCGAAAGTGCCCCTCCCATTTTGTTTTATTTAGTCGTGAAAGAGATACCCAGTTGCTTCCCCTCCCTCCAGATATGGGGAGGGCAGCCCCATCTGGATGATGGACCCCCAGGGCATGCTCACTGGAAGACTTTAGAATCAGCCTTCCTTCATTCCTCCTTGTAGGGGATGGAGGAAAAGTTTCTGCTCTTGGTCCACTGCCCAGGGTTCTGAGAGTAGGGTGGCTTCTGGTAGCCTTGCTGGAGAGAGGGCTCCCTAGCCTCCCTCTGAACTCCAGGCTGAAGCAGGTGTCTCTGATCCTGCAGAAATCTCTCTTCCTGCTTGTTTGGCAAGCTGGATAATGCCCCAGAGGCCTGGGCTTGGTCTCTAAAGTGTCTCTGGGACCAAGGAGAACTGAGGCATGAGTTTGATTTTGGTGACTTGCTGAGTGGGACTTAGAGCACGTTGGGTCACTGTTGTCCTATTTTAAAGAGGAGGATCCAAAAGCTCAAAGGCAAACAGTGATACATCTTTGTCACATGGAAGGTGGCTGTGTCGTTGTCCTCTGAAGAGGGACAGACGTATGGAAGACTCAGCAAGGACGCCTGACCTTTTCTCCCCGCCTTTGGGGTCCATCATCCTCCTTCCTTCAGCTGCCTTGACTGCTCCCCAGCCTTGTTCCCGTGCAGGAGTAGGTCACCCCTTGACTTATTGCCTGCATGTCACCTGAGGGGGCTACCTGGGGAAGGCCGGGGGCCGAGGAATGTTCCCCCAGATAAGGCTCAGATACCCAACCTTCCTTCTGCGACTCCATGTCTCTGCAGTCTTTGGTTTCTCCGTGCTTCTCTGGGTCACATGAGGACTAGAACACAAGTACCTGAGGCTTTCCACAAATGGGTTTTCAGTCCTTCATAACTCTCTCTCCCTCTCCCTTACTCCCTTTCTCTGACTTTCCTCCATGATCCTGAAGTATGAACAGAACGGGAAGGGAAGTATTTTGTTTTGCTTCGTTTGTTTTGTTTTGGGACGGGATTTTGTGGATAGCCTGGGCTGTCCTTGAAATCATCATAAAATTCAAGATGACCTTGAACCTCTGGCCCTCCTCTGTATACCTTTTGAGTGCTGGAATTTCAGGTATGCACTGCCACACACACACACACACACACACACACACACACACACACCCCTGGTTTATGTAGTGCTGGGGATTGAACCTAGGCCGTAGCACATATCAACTGAGCCACATCCCCAGCCCTAAATGTCCCTTTTTCAGGCAGCTTAAATGAGGCTCTGGGAAGGTGAATAATTTTTCCAAGGACACATGTCTAGGGGAGCAGAGCTAGACTTCAAGGCATAGGATCAGGCTCTTTTTCCCCATTGCCTGGTGCTGACAGCTCTGGGAGCTTCTGGGGTCTTCTCTCATTCCTCCCAGCTGCCAGTACTCGCTTCTAGATCCAGGTCAGTGTGTGTGTGTGTGTGTGTATGTGTGTGTGTGTGCGTGTGTGTGCACACACATATGTGCTCGTCATGCCTTCCATCCAGAATCACCCAGACTTCCTGAGATCTGCAGCGTAAAGCCTCCTGTATTTTCAGGTTCTGCAGCTCCAGCTCCAACCCCCTGCTTGGCCCCTCTTAGCTGACGTAATAAGACTGGGCTTCCTTCTGACAAGCTGAACAAGCGTGACCTTGATGGTGGTGGTGGGGGTCTCCTGCTGTGAGATTCTAGAAGCATAGGCAGCCTGCTACCCAGGGAGTAGATGGGGACACGATGCCAGGATCAATTCAGTTGCTGCCATCCTGTAACTAGAGAGGCACAGCCGAGAATAGGCTAGGCTTGGCCTGATGGGAATGGGCTCTTTTTGCCCCAGGGAAGCCCAACTCTCTGAGAGGAAGAGAGTGTATTCTCTGAGAGGGCTTATGTCGGATGTTTGCTGTGTGCACTTTGGTCCCAGAGAAATTCTCCTAAGAAGCTTTGGGGTTTGCAGAAAAGTGGTACCTGGTGTGATCCAAAACCAGAGGTTCGGGCTTCTGAGAGTGCTAGGGATGCTTGCTAAGCATAGCTGTGGATCCCGGGATTACTGATACTGGTAACGCAACACTGTAGATGCACTAGAAGCCTTTAAGTTACATGCTTTGAAGTGATAAGCTTTGTGGCAGGTGAATGACCTCTCTTTTCTGTCTCATAAAAAGGAGTAACTGGGGTGTGGAAGATGGCTCAGTTCTCAGGAGCACCTCTGATCTTGTGTAGGACCCTGGTTAGAACCCTGTACCTACATGGTGACTCACAACCACCTGTAACTCCACTTCCAGGGGATCCAGTACCTTCCTCTAGCCTTTGAGGGCACCAGGCATGTCCACAGTGCACATACAAACATGCAAGCAAAATACTCATGCACACATAATAAACATGTCTTTTTTGTTTTTTTGTTTTGTTGTTGTTTTTTTTTTTTTTTTTTCCCCGAGACAGGGTTTCTCTGTGTAGCCCTGGCTATCCTGGAACTCACTCTGTAGACCAGGCTGGCCTCGACCTCAGAAATCTGCCTGCCTCTGCCTCCCAAGTGCTAGGATTAAGGGCGTGTGCTACCACTGCCTAGTTTTTTTTTTTTTTTTTTTTTTTTTTTAAGAATAGTCTGGATTAGGACATACTCCTGCACGTTAGGGCTCAATGCATTGCCGATTGAGTGCATTAATGAACATCACATCTGTTAAAGCACATCTGTTTGTTCCTCACAGCAGCCTTGAGAGAAGGTAGGGCAAGCAGAATAGTCTCCATTTAACAGGTAAAGAAACGGAGGCCAGGGAAGATGAAATGGCTCATCTGGAGCAATGGAATTTGAATTTTATAGAATTGGCATAGATTGTCCCCCCCCCCCCCCCACACACACACCGTTTAACCTTTGCTTCAGGAAGGCTTGACTGAATACTTTTTTTTTTTACCATTTGCACTGCCACTGGGGATGTGTCATTTAACACGAACAACCGTCTCTTTCTTCCAGCAGTCTAGAGACTCTGACAGACAACTGAGATAATGTGCTTGGTGATGGGGTTTGTTCATATGGTTTGCACCATATGAAGGGGTCATAAAAAGAGAGAAAGGGGTTTAGAGAATGTGGCACAGCAGTGTGGGGGAGAAGAGGGTGCCCAGGCAGGCCCATGCTCAGACACCTCTTCCCCCCTCCCCAGGGACCAAGCACAGGCACACAGACATGGTATAGAATAGAGTTTATTTAGGGCAGAGGATGGGAGGCAGAGAGAGAGCACGAGAGAGTAGAGAAGTAGAGGCCGGCCATGACCACGTGGAGAGAGGGGGGAGGGGAGGAGAGCCCAAGAGAGGCAGAGAGGTGAGAGTGGAGAGAGAGAGAGAGAGAGAGAGAGAGAGAGAGAGAGAGAGAGAGAGAGGAGGGGCAAGTAGCCCTTTTTATAGTGGGCCAGGTCTATGGGGCGGGGCATACCTGGCTATTGCCAGGTAATTGTGGGGTGGAGCTTAGACAGAATACTAACATTTTCCCGTATTTTAAATTAAAATAATTAAATTAAATTAAAATTCCCGTTTAATTAAAAAGAAAAAAATTAAAAAGAGGTGACGGCGAAGCAGGAATAGGGTTGTCGTTGTGGTATCTGGCTGCTTCATGCTGACATTGGGGGCAATGTGTCTCTGGGGAACCCAGAGAAAGGGTATGGGGAGTGTTTGTCCAGTTTTAGGAGGATTTGACTGCTTCCTTGTTGTCCAGGGTCTGTGGAGCCATCTGAGGATAGGTCAGGAGAACAGGTTCAGTAGAAGCTGTCTGTGTCTAGAGAAGCTGAGAGGAGATTGGAGCATCTGAAGGTTGCTTCTCTGGAGCTGTCCTGGATATGGCAAGGGCCTGGACTTGACAAGATGCTGAAACACATTAGTATAGGTAGGGAATAAGATTAAGTATATTTGGAAAAAAGGAAAAAAAATTTAAGTATACAGTTGAAACCCAGAGAAATCCCACCCTTTGGAAAGGTAGTAAAGTGGGAACTTGGGCAGATGTACTTATCTGGATGGAGCCTATTTGGTTCGTGAGCAGTAGATCTGGGTGGGTTTCCTGTAGCTAATAAGTTTATTAAAGAGATAACAAGAGCTGGGAGGTGCATGCAGGGACTGTGGGTGCCCATGTGGGAACCCAGACCTGGGGAGAGCAAGGGAACTACTACTGTCCAGGAGAAAGACAGCTAACTGGGCCTGGACGTATAGAAAACACAGCCACATTGCCAGCCTGGTGTTCAGTGGACCAGCTGCATCTACCCAGCTGTGTCCTCTTCAGCGGTTCCTATTGCAAGAGTCAGTGAGTGCCCACATTAGCGCAGGGACATGTCATGCTAGAGGGAGTTATTTCAATGCAATGATGTGCTTCTTTCTGAGAAGTGGACTATGGACCGTGTGCTCCGTCCAGACCCAGGCCTACGTGGAGACCTCATTCTGCTACTGTGAGTTTCTGTGAGATGCTTTTTCCCTCTAGGCCTTGATTGGACCATCTATAAGTGGAGTCAGTGATGGTCCTTACTTGAGTGAGAACAGAGGCAACTGTAAAAGTAACTTCTATTTGTCTGATGTAATTGCCATCTCTGCGGTTTTGGCCTCAGTCTGTTAACCTAGGCCTAGCCCTGGAAGCTTCCAATCTCTGAACAATCTTACCGAGGCCTAGCAAGCCTCTGAGACGTACTGCTGAATAAACTCACCCTTTTTAGCTCTTTCTGGCTGGCTGCTTCAACTCAGTTGTTCTGGCTCAAGTTGACTGATTCAATCTGGCTTCTGACTTAGTTTCTGACTGAATTGCTCTGCTTGGCCTCATGCTAACTCTGACAATATGTTCGAATCTTCTGGCTCCTTCTCATTCTCTGGCTTGTTCTGTCTTCACCTGTGCCTAGCTTGTTCTCTCTCTGCAACCTGTCTCTGTACAACTGTCCCAGTAAAGCTGCTCTCTGTCTCTCTCTGTCTCTCTCTCTCTCTCTGAACTGCTCCTTGTGTTGGCTTTCTTTGCTCAATACTGTGCCTGGCACATAGTAGGTGGTGATTCATACTACTGTGTAGTTAGAACCATGATGGTGATTGATATTTAGATATTGGGGTCGGGTGGGGCCAGTGATGGCCGTGTTATTGTTGGTAATTTCATGTGTTCGGCACTTGGCGGTTCATAGATCATGTGCCTATCCAACACAGCACGCGCCCATCTGAAGAGCCGTTAAGGGAAACGGAGGAGGCAGCATCTCCGCTGTACAGAGGGTCAGGCTAGTGGCTCCTCATGGTTTCAGTTCGGGTCTCCCTGCCTTGAAAGCTCTTGTCAGGGGCTGAGGGACCTGCTTGAGGGAACTCCACAGGGCAGGGTGATTTTCACCCCGTGAATGTTCGAGAGTGAGTGAGTGAGTACTGAATAACAGAAGCACCCCAGGCCGGAAGTGCATGTGCTCGGTGTGGCTGCGGCAACCAGGCTTTCCTGGATCTTAGGAGCTCTGCGCCCACAGTGTCTCTGGTTGTTCCATAGCCAGGCAGATTTTTTTTTTTTTAATTTGGTTTTTTTCAAGACAGGGTTTCTCTGTATAGCCCTGGCTGACCTGGAACTCACTCCATAGACCAGGCTGGCCTCGGACTCAGAAATTCTCCTGCCTCTGCCTCTCAGAGTGCTGGGATCACAGGCGTGTGCCACCACCGCCCAGCTTTTTTTTTCTTTTTTTTTTCTTTTTTCTTTGCCAGGCAGCTTTCAACACCTAGATTCAAATTTTCTTTTCCTTATCTATTTCCTGCTTTCCCACTCCAAACCCCATGGTTGTGCTTAGGAAAGGACCCTGTCTCCGGTCGCTCCTTCCCTGAGCTTTAAGTCTCAGTCACATTCCTTGGCCTTTTACCACACACGAGTGTCCCGTACGCTGGAGTGCAGGAAGTGAGCGAATGAGTAAACACATGCTGTATTTATGTCCCCAGGAGTCAAGTGCTGGCATCGGAGCTCTGGGTGCTGGCTTGAAGGTGGGGCCTTTGGGGGTGAAGTCTCCTCCCCTGTGAATGGCACGCCTGCCTGTGCTTAGGAAAGATCCTGGAGAGCCTGCTTGTTCTTCTGTCATGTGGGGACATGCTGGAAGGTGCCAGAAAGTGCCAGAAAGTAGAGTCTTAGCAGACACTACATCTGCTGCCACCTTGATCTCAGACTTCCTAGCCTCTGGAAGCGTGAGGCACAAAGCCAGCCGTTGATGGTATTTTTGTACAGCGGTAACCCTCAGGGACTGGCAGGGCCTGGGTGGTAAAATGAATAGAGCTTTCTACTAGTCTCTGGAATTTCGGGGAATATCGAGGAAGGGGTCTCTTGGTTCCTTGGTGTGAAGAGTGATTTTTTTTAATTTGGAAAAATACCTCTCCTGTGAGCGTTGGGGCATTCTGGGAAGGCAGTCTTGTGCTGTGGGCCTATCTCTGCCATGGTCTTGCTGTGTGACCTTAGTCTAGTCCATGCTTGTCTCTGGCTTTCTCTTCATCTTTCGTATGAGGATTTAGCTTGAGATAGGAGACAGCCCCAGAAATCTGTGAGACACACATGCTCACAGGAGCCCAGCCTTTTAATAAAGCCTTTCTTACCTAGCAGGGGCTTCTTGGTCCCACAGGGTCTCAGGGTGGTTCCTGTCCTTTTTACCACCTTCCCTGCCTTCTGTCTTATTTCTCAGACCTACCTCAGGTTTCTTGCTTAGTGACACAGCTAGACAGAAGGTTGACTGTCCCCAGCAGGAGGGGCGGGACTGCAGGGTTACCCTGGCTAATCCTGATACACAGCATTCCTGTGATAGAAAGCTCTGTGGGGCGGAGAGCACCAACCTGACCCCAGGCAGTGAAGAGACCTCTGGGCTGGGCTGGCAGGTTGGGCGGAGCCTCTGTGTCTTTCCGGTCCCAGACTCCTGCTGTGTGCTGCCTGCTTCTGCAGCTCTGGGCTCTGCCTTTTGGCCCTGACAGCAGGACTGGTTTGGCAGGTTTCACCACACCCGTGAGCACTAGGAGGTTGTGACTAGGGCAGGCCAGGCCAGAGGAAGCAATGCTGCCCTGCCCTTGACACCCCCCCCCCCCCGCCTCCCCCCCTCCCCCCTTCCCCCCCCCCCCCCCCCCCCCCCCCCCCCCGCCCAAACCCCAACCTCCCCTCAGCTACCTTCTCCACCTGGGCTGGGCACTTCCTCAGTCTGTCACTGTGGGTAAGTCTAGTCTTTTCTTGGACGTGGTCTCTTCATCTGTATGGCTTTGGCCTCAGTGATCTCCAGTTAAACTCCTGCTTATTCTAGCTAAAGCTTTGCCATGTCTCTCTGTTCTTGGACAAGCTGTGAAGTGTTGCTGGTCCTAGGTTCCTAATGAGACAAAAAAGGTGTCACATCTCACTGGCTTCCGGCAGATTGTAGGATTAGCTGACGTCCTAGCAAGTACTAAGTGTCTTTGAGAGGTAGCTTCTTCCAGTCCTGTGGCCCTCTCAAAACAGTTGGGGGGGGGGCATTCCCTATGCCTCTCCCCTACTCCGTTACCAGCCCATAATAGCCAAGAGCCAGGCTTTCCGAGAATCTCCATGGTGCCAGGTCCTGATCTTCTGTCAACCCAGTTTAGGGGGAGGTTAAGAACAACCCATCACTGCTGCAGCCCCCAAGAAAGCTGGGCCCCCCCTCTGGACCACAGTTTCTCTGTCTGACAAGGCAGAGTATACAGATTGCCTCTCCTGTCCTCAGAAAATTTGGGTTTTGACAATATATAGGTTGGAAGAAGGAATAGGCATTAGAAGATATTCCTGGCCTGCTACAGAGAGGAGGAAGGGGAAATTGATGTTTACCCAGCATTCCCTCTGTGCTGGTACCATATTGTTACTTTGTACACATTACACCCTGACGCCTGTCCATGTGGCTGTGGGAGGGAAGCTTTATAAAACACAAACCTGGCCTCTTCTTCATCTTTTTTGTTTGTTTTTAGAATAAAATTTAAACATCCCGTGAAGAAAAGGGCTACTTACACACACACACACACACACACACACACAGACACGCATCCCTGTTTGTTTGTTGAAACAGGGTTTCCCTGTGTTGCCCTAGCTGTCATGGAACGCCTCTGTAGACCAGGCTATCCCCCACTCAGTCAGAGATCTGTCAGCCTTTGTGAAGTGCGGAGATTAAAGGCATGAGTCATTGGGCCTGGCTGCTTCCTCTGGTTCTTTATAGCCCCTTGCCTTTTATGCCTTTTATGGCATATTTAATTCCCCCATCCCACCCACCCCAGCAACTCTCTCTCCTGGGCTCCTATTTATGAGAAATGCTGTTATGTAGCTCTGGTTAGCCCTGAATTCATGACCCTTCTGTCCAGACTTGGGGTTACAGACATAAGCCACCATGCCCCATTTCTCTCCACATCTCCCTCCCTTGCTCATCACAATTTGTGGTTGGTTTTTTATTTCAAATATTTCATGTCTGCTCTTACTTCTACACTGTGGAACACAAGAGAGGCAGTATGTGGAGGAATGAGAGGTTTCTGGTGGCTGCCTGGCCTGCAGCGTTACCCTTAGTAGATACTTGGTAAATGGTGTTTTTTAGGATGAATTAACATGAAAATAAGTTAATACCCACTTGTGCATGGGTGAAGATGCAGCAGCGGCTGCAATTGGAAAGCCAAGCTAGCATTGGAGCCGTGTGGTCCCTGATGCCCAGCTGTGGTTTAGATGATCAGAAGGTCAGTGCCCAGAAATCATCGCTGATGGGACTAGAGAGATGGCTCAGCAGTTAAGAGCACTTGCTGTTCTTCCAAAGGACCTGGGTTCAGTTCCCAGCATCCATATGGTAGCTCACAACCATCTGTGACTCCAGTTCCAGGAATCCAATGCCTTCTTGTGGCCTCTGTGGACATCAGGACATACATACCAGCAAAATATTCATGCACATAAAATAACAAGAGATAGATATTAAAGAAAGAAATCATTTAACATATTTATTTATGTATTTTCTACTTATGAGTTCTCTGTTTGCATACACGCCTGCATGACAGAAGAGGGCATCAGATCCCATTACAGATGGTTGTGAGCCACCACCTAGTTGCTGCGAATTGAACTCAGGACCTTGGAAGAGCAGCCAGAGCTCTTAACCACTGAGCCATCTCTCCAGCTCCCTGGACAACTCTCTTGAAAGCCTAGCTGCAGCCGCTCTTATTTAGAGGGTCCATGCTGTGCCATGGTGTGGGGTAGATAAAGGTCAACCTAGAGAGGAACAGGCTAGACCCTTGCTGACATGGCTTTGCCAGTTCAGAAGAACTCAGTGGGGCACGTGCAGTTCTTTCTGGTTTCTGCAGTTCCCGCAGTGTCCTTGAGGGGCAGGGCATGGGGCTGCCTAAGAGTCTGATGCTTTGATTTATATTTCTCTGCACATGGCCTGTGTGGCATCTGCTGGGTTCATTCATAGCTCTGGATTTGTTTTTTTGTCTATATGCTGGTTGGAGTTGGTGTCTGCCTCCTAGGGTCTGAATCAAGGTTGGAGAGGTAAGGCAGACGAGGCTGAGCAGAGACATGGTGGCATTTACTGTGTCCAGGGGTCTTTCATTGAGCGGTGGCCCATTCAGAAAGCACCGTGCCCCCAAAATAAAAGACTGTCTGTGTTTGGGTCAGTATTGCTGTGATGAGACACTGTGACCAAAAGCAACTTGGGGAGGAAAGGGTTTATTTCACTCACAGTTCCATATAATAATTCATCATCAAACGCAGCGAGGGCAGGAACCTGGAGGCAGCCGCTGATGCTGAGACCATGGAGGGATGCTTCCTACTGGTTTGCTCCCCATGGCTTGCTCAGCCTGCTTTCTTATAGAAGCCAGGACCGCCAGCCCAGGGATGGCACCACCCACAGTGGGCTGGGGCCTCTCCTGTTGATCACTAAGAAAATACCTTACAGCTGGATCTTATGGGAGCATTTTCTCAATTAAAGATGCCTTCCTTCAGATAACTCCAGCTTGTTTCAGGTTGACATAAAATGAGCCAGGACAGAGAGCCAGCCATGGAGCAAAGGAGACAGTGGGAGAAGGGCCTTAAACAGGACGAGGGTCTAGAGAGGTCTGAGCTTGCAAGGCATGCTGGGGGCAAAAGAAGGAAAGTGACACAGCGGGGGGAGGGGTGTAAGCGGGAAGGGTGCAGGAAGAAGGGGAGAGGGGGTGCAGGGAGTACAGGGGTGTGTGTACACCCTGGGCCAGGAGCTAAGACTCTGAGGAGGATCCTGCAGGACACTGGGTTGGGAATGAGTCAGGCGAGTGACAGTGCGATGGATTGGCCAAGCAGGGCTGAAGACAGGAGTGAGGTGGACAGTGGCAGGCTGCTGGTACTGGGTGAACCTCAGGTATATGAGGGAAAGAAGAGGCGCTTTAAGGAGAATGCTGGGGAAGGGAGGAGAGGAAGGAACCTGGGTGGGGGACAAGTGGGTTCCCAATGGCTGGCTGAAGGATTATGGTGACAGTCTGGACACGCCCATCTTGATGCCTGATTTGACTTTCCTGGCTAATGAGATGTTTTCTGACAGACCCTGAGTCAATTTTCTTTTAATTTAATTTTATTCTGTATGGTTGTTTTGTCTGTATGTATGTGTCTGTTATGGATGCCTGGTGGCAGGAAGGCCAGAAGAAGGCATTGGATCCCCTGAAACTACAACTGCACAGGGTTGTGAGCTGTCGTGTATGCGCTAGGGATTACACTCAGCCCCTCTGGAGGAGGGTCGAGTGCTCATAACCTCGGAGGCGTCTCCACAGCCTTCATGTTTGTTTGTTTGTTTGTTTTAAATTTCTTTATTTATTATATGTCAGTACACTGTTGCTGTCTTCAGGCATACTAGAAGAGGGCATCAGATCCCTTTACAGATAGTTGTGAGCCACCACATGGTTGCTGGGATTTGAACACAGGACCTTCGGAAGAACAGTCAACGCTCTTAACCACTGAGCCATCTCTCCAGCCCAGACACGGTCTTAGGTAGCCTGGGTTGGCCTTGAACTTGCTGGGACACCAAAGTGACCTTGAACTCTTCTTCATCCTGCAGCCTCCAGCTCCCAGGTTCATTTTACAGGCGTGGGCCACCCTGCTTAGCTTTGTTCTGGCTACTGATGTGGAAAATCCTTCCAAAAGGTTGATTCCTCCTCTGGAGTCAAGAGAGCCCTCCACGGAGCACTGCACATGGCCTGGAGACCTGGCACGGGAGGAAAGGCCATTTGGCTTGTTGGTGGCAATGCTGGGACTCTATCTGGAAGCTGTTTTTCAGAATCCATCAGTTTTCTTCAAAGCGTGTAGAGGCAATTCCATTTAGCAGAATGCGTTGTGTGTTCCAGATCTCCGGATGGGGCTGGGCAACTTTTCAAAGGTAGTGGGAGGCAGGTACCTGCCCACTTCCTTTCTTGCTATTTATTTAAACTTTCTTGGGTTTTCAAGACATAGTTTCTCTGTGTAGTCCTGGCTGTCCTGGAACTTTACTCTCTAGATCAGGCTGGCCCCGAACTCACAGAGATCTGTTTGCCTTTGTCTCCTGATTGCTGGGATTAAAGGTGTGCACCACCAGCAGTTTTCCTTTTGCTTTTTGATGAGTATGGGCTAGCAACCAGGGTCACAGATGCTCCAGTAATTTCTCCTAAGGACAGCCAGGGTGGACATGGGAGCGGGAGTGTAAGACAAAGGGGAGGGCACTTGCTCAGATCCAGGTGGGCATCAGCACTGAAGCTGCCTTGGGCAAGAAGGTTTAGGTGATGAACCGATGGACAGCCCCAGGCCCAGGCCCACCTTAAGGCACAACCTAGTTGTCAGTGGATCCTGAAAGACTGAAGAGGCCTCGCCACTGTCCTGAGCCTCTTTGGCCCGTTGGTCCCCTGCCTCTGGGGATGGACCTGGATGAACTAGCGTTCGGGAGTTAGAATGAAAAGTACTTGTCCAGGCTCCTGCTTCTAAGGAGAACCAGATCTGGTCGGATGGAATCCAGTCCACATCCCTCCTCCAGCTGCTTGGTGCTGAGGAGAGAGGCTTTTGTGTGTGTTGCCAGGGGAACCAAAGTTTCTTCCTCCTTCAGAGCCCCTATTGGCTGCTTGTTGAGCTTGAGCATTGGTGAATGGGAGGGCCTCCCTCCTTCTCACACCTTGCACAGAGCAGAGGCCACAGTGGGGTTGGGATCCCCGTGGAATGGAGCACCGTGTGGGTGTTTGCACTCTCCTTGCCCCTGCACACATTCATCTTTCCCAAGAAGACTCTGTCATCTGCTTCCAGGAAACCTAACCCAGAAGTCGATGGAGCTGTCTTCTCATCCTGATGTTTCCATGCATTTATTCCTGGTCTTGAAAAGGTCTCATCTCCATGAGCCCCGGGCCCCCCTCGCCACTTCCACCAGTCTCAATTTCCCTTCCTATAAAAATGAAATGACTGGGATAAAAAGTCTCGATCCTTCCAGTTCCCTCTTCCCCAACCAGGCAGCTGAGGTCCTCTCTTCTCCAACTTTCTATGGCCCTCATCTGGTCTCTTTCAAAGCTCTGGGTTTCATTGTTTCTCCCGGGAGATGCAGGTCAGAGTGTAATGCTAGGTATCATGATATGTGCCTGTCATCCCAACACTGGGGAGGCAGAGGCAAGAGGATGACATTTCTCTTCCTGGGCTTCATAGTAAGACCCTGTCTCCAAACAGGCTAACAAGCTTAAGATTACTGCATGGCAGGCACTCTGCCCTCTGTATGGGCTGGCTGGGTAGCACACAGAGCTGAACTTGTTGGAGCAGGAGGGGCTCAGCTGTCCTGGGCTCCGGGCCTTCCGCCGCCTAGGTGATCCTGGGAGGACAGCGTGGCTGCAGTTTCCACATTGGTAAGACGGAAGTAATAGCGGCACCTGTCAGGGTTGTCATCTGGTCTGACAGGATGGCAGCTCTGAATGCCTTTCTCCGGTGTCTCTCCTGTCAAAGGCTAGGAGAGGAGAAAGCAGCAACTGGGGAGCAGTCTTCTGCAGGACCTGTGGTGCCCCATGGTTAGGCTTAGATGCTGCTCATTTCTAGAAATGTCGAAGAGCAGGACAAGGAAAGCCTTGTCTCGCAGTGATGGTGTCTGGCGTCGGGAGGCCTGCGTTGGAGCTGATGTTTGAATCACACTTCGGATCTCGCTTAAGGATTCCTCAGCGGCACAGAAAGAGGAGCAAAGCACTTCCTGCTGGCAAATGGGTAGCTTAGCTGGCGGTGACCTTGTCTTGTCCTTTCGAGGCTCACTCCCACAGGCTGGCCTGGAGGGTGACCTTCACATCCAGGCTGTGTGGTATTCAGTATGCCACGTCAGTCGTCTTAAAATGGGCTTAATGGGGTCACATCTGGGAGTGACTCAGCCCTGTTTCTTCTTGACTCACCAGATTGAGGGTCAAAGGTGGCCACAAAGGTCATTGGCCTTCAGAGCATGGCTTGGGTTGAACTCTGAAGCCCAGCCTCCCACTACCCCCGGGCCTGCAGCAGCTGCGTGTTGGCCGCCGGCCATCTCCCATGTAGTGGGAAGCAGTAACAAGACACTGGAATCAGGCAGGATGTGCTGGAGGACCTTGCTCCCGTGGTGCTCCCAGTGGGCGGGTGTGGGAGGAGAGGAGGGAGAGAACCCTCAGAAGAAGACAGGAGACTGGTGTGGGAGGGTGGATGCTTGAGCGTATGCAATGGACAGGTCTCTGGGCATGTTATGTCGCTTACATCAAGGGCAGAGGCTCATGTCTCAGTGACACCAAGGGATAGGCCAAGGAGTGTGTGTGTGTGTGTCTAAGTGTGGTGTTGATGGCCCCCTAGGGAAACACAGATGGCGTGACCATCCTGGAGACAAGTTCCATGGTGTTTGTCATCCTAGGCCTTTTTCTGTGAGGTCAGGTCTGTTTGCCTGGAGTGGGCACGGGCAGCTGGGTGTGGCCATCCACCCAGGTGTTGTTGTTTGTAGACGGGGTTTCCCCATTCAGCCCTGGCTGTCTTGGAAGTCACACTGTAGACCAGGCTGGACTCAAACTCACAGAGATCTGCCTGCCTCTGCCTCCCAAGTGCCAGGATTAAAGGTGTGCGCCACCACCTCCTGGCGGCTTGGGTTGAGTTGTAGATGCCACTCCTGGGCTCCACACTGGTCACTGTGGGGCCACTTTCTCAGACCCCTGAGTGAGGACTGGAATGGGGGCTTTAGAGGCTCCTTGGCATCTGGTTTGCTCGTGAGTATAGGTGGGAGCAGAGGCGGGTGTCCCAAGTCACCCCAACCCATTCACACTCCCTCTGCGGCACCCCTGCTTGGTCTCCAGAACATGTACCCATCTTTCTGTCTCTTTCTGAACCCCTCTGGCCTTCTCTTCCCTTTCTGCTCCTCCTCTTTCCTCATCTGCCCAGTGTTGGGGTTCCTTGGGGCCCTGCTGCAGTTGTTGCTGTTTCTCTAATACCTAATGAAAGTAATAACACAATATTGAGATTCCTGAGACCAGAAGGGGGTGGGAATCACTCCTGAGGGTCATTGGGAGTTCTGTGTATTTCCTCCCAACTCTTTCTTTTCTGGTTCCTTACGGAGCTGTAATGCCATCTGTGCTGTCCTGTGGTTGGCACTGCAGGGCTCTGAGATAGTCTGTGTGGTTACTGAGGGTGCCATTGGCACACAGTGGACATACTCCTTTCTTGTTGATGGCCTTGCAGTTGTGTGAGTAAAAGAGACCCACTAGGAACATGCTGCAGACATTGCACTTTGTGAATCCATGGAAGGTCTCTTGAGGTGGGCCTCCAGGAGGGGGATTCTGGGGCAGAGGCTGAAGGCACCATACATGGTGACTCGCCATATTGGGAGGCATTCAGTTCTCTGTTCCCTGGGCCAGGGGGATAAGCAGAACCTGCCTTAGACTTCCCTTCCTGTGATGAGGATCTGCCCCCACCATACCCCTCCTAGCCCTCACCACTGCCTCTGGTCTTTAACTCAGAGGGGTGACTGGGCATGTGGATATGGTGTTATGCACTGAGGTTCAAACCTCTCCCCTTACTGCCCTGAGTCTCTTTTCTTAGCTCACCCTGAGCCTCGCAGAGGTGAGTCATTTCACAGGACACAAACACCACAGAGGTTTCCTGTCCACAGCAGGTTTGGCTTGACACTGGAGACACAGTGATCCATGATGACAAGTGGGAACCCTATGACCCTGGTGACAAGGGGGAGACCCTGTGAGAAGACCCTAAGAAGACTGCTGCTGGCCCTTTGTCCTTAGTGCAGCCTCAGCTGTGCCCCATTTAGTTTATGGGGAAAGTGACTCTCAGTTGTAGATGAGTTAGGGGGTCACCACCTAGTGCTGGAGTTCTAGGCAAGCCTCGGTCTTCCACCCAGAGCTGTCACTTTCTCTTGGCCTCTGTGTCTCCAGTGGAATCTCTTTGGATTAGGAGCTTTGGCCCCAGCCCAGGCGTCTTTCGTAGATATATCCAGGAGCTGTCAGGCATCAGGAAGTCTCTTTGACCCTGCAAGAGTTTCAGCCTTGGGGGACAAGGGCTCCGGGACTGGTTCAGGAGGCTCATTGGTTCCTTAGCACTGCAGCGAGCAGCCATGTTCTCATGTCTGGGTCTCATCCAGGCTGAGCTGGCCGCAGGTTTTTTTGTAGCCAAGGATACCTTGAACTTCTGATCCTCCTATCTCTCAGGATGTTGGGATTTCAAGTGTGTATCACTTCCAGTTTTATGTTGTGCTGAGAATCGATTGAACTCAGGGCCTCACCTATTCCCTGCCCTTCCTGACAAGTTGCTACATACTTAGGATCTATAGTTCTGGAATTTTAAAAATCTGAACAGGTGAGCCTTATGAGACAGAGGTCAAGGGTTTGGCAGGGCTGTCATGAGGGAACAATACCTTATCCTGACGACATCTGCGGGCTGCCCCATTCCTTGACTTACCCTCTCTCCGACTTAGCAATGGCTTCCCTCCAGCTCCTGCTTCTGCCCTCTCCTCCTGTCTTCATCGTTCACCACAAGGTCCCTGTGTTTACATTGGCCCCATGGAAAATCCCAGATCATCCTCCATCTCAGACTCCCTCACTGAATCACATGTGGAAAGTCTTCTGTGTGTGAGGTAATGCCCACAGCTGCTGGGTGTGAGGGCATGGGTGCCTCTGGTCTACCTCCCATAGCTGCTGATACCAGGAAATCCTCTGATCCCCCAGATCTTGTCTGGAGTTTTGTACCATCAACTTCCAAGATGGAGGGAGCACTCACGACTGGGGAGGATCGTGAGATGGTTCCATCAGACACTGGGGAGATGGCTCAGTCAGTGAAGCGCTTGTTATACAAGAACCGAAAGGCCTGACTTCAGATCCCTAGCGCCCGTCTTTAAGCTGAAGTGACCTGAAGTGACCTGGTTCTTCCTTAGTCCCATCACCAAGGAGGCAAGGACAGGTGGCCGGCCAGCCTCGTCATGTTGATGAGGTTAGGGTTCAGAGACAGACCCTGCCTCAAAAGATAAGGCGGAGGTCATGCAAGGCCAACACTCAGTCTCAACCTCTGGCTTCCACTCATGTGATCACATATGTGACCATACATCCCTCAAATGTACTGTACAGACCCATCCCCACACATACAGATACTGTTCTCACACCAAGAGGGTGTTTTCCCATGCGAAGGTGCCTGACAGGAGGTAACATTCCTGTGACGTTGTGACAAAGGTGGTCAGTATCTATCACCCCTGTCTTTTAGGGTTAGAGCCTCTGGGGAGGCACCGGGACACAAGTGTGGCCTCTCCCGCCAGCACAGTGTTGCTCTGTGTGTGTCTGTGTTTGTGTCTGTGCACACTCATCTGCGACTCCGAGTCAGGGCTCTTGGGACAGCCAAGGAGTGACTCTTTTAAAAAGGTCCTTTCTGCTCTTGTTCTAAGGAAAATAATTACACAAGTGACTAATTTTATCCCTAATCCCATAATTACTTTATTATGTAGCTGGTGACAGGGCTCCGAGCTGTGCCTTTGGCGCCACTCTGGCTGCTGGCCCAGTTGGCCTGGTTCTGCGGCAGTGGAGCCCCGCCCTGCTCCTGGCATGGCTCTGTCAGAGGGCAGGATTGCTCTATTTCCATTTGGGCTAGGGCCAGCTACATGTTGGTGTTGGGGGCCTGAAAACCCACCTTCCTTTCCTCCCAAGCCTGCTGACAAAGGTAGCTTCTCTGTGAGCAAGAGTTTGTGCAGCAGAATTCAGTCAGTAGGAGTCAAGGATGCCGTTCATCTTCATTTACATCCTTCAGGACGTTGAATAAGTCATTTCCTGACAGGTCTTGATCCTGTTGTCGGTAAAATGGGGTTCTTGCTGGCTTTCATGGTCCACAATTTCAGGAGGGGAACTAAGAAAGCAAGAGCTTTGCGACCAGGGTCCTTCTTGCTGCCCACTGAAAATAGACTCCATGTAGCTTGTGTGAGGCCCTGAGTTCAAGCTCTAACACCACATCAGCCAATCAACTAAACCCTAGTCCAGCGTATCCCACCATAGTATTTAACGCAGGATAGTATATCCCACCATATTTAAGGCAGTAGTCCAGTATATCCCATCATAGTGTATAAGCCAATAGGATAGTATATCCCACCATAGTATTTAATGTAGGATAGTATATCCCACCATATTTAAGGCAGTAGTCCAGTATATCCCATCATAGTGTATAAGCCAATAGGACAGTATATCCCACCATAGTATTTAATGCAGTAGTCCAGTGTATCCCACCATATTTAAGGCAGTAGTACTGCATAGCAGGCTCCTTCATTTTTCTCATCAGTACTCTGGACTATAAATCCTGTAAGCCAAGCTCTCAGCCCCGCCTCTATTGTTTTCTTTTAGTATAGTAATAATTGAAGAGCCATTCAGATAGGAGTCAGTGGGGCTGAGATTTGAACACAGGTCTCTGTCCAAAGAGTTCCCTCTCTCTGTCTCTGTCTCTCTTTTTCTGTCTCTGTCTCTCTCTCTCTCTCTCTCTCTCTCTCTCTCTCTCTCTAAGATAGGGTTTTTCTGTGTAGCCCTGGCTGTCCTGGAACTCATTCTGTAAACCAGGCCAACCTTGAACTCAGAGATCTGCTTGTCTCTTCCTCCTGAATGCTGGGATTATAGGTGTGACCACTGTTGGGCATTTACCCTTTAAAGCTACTCTACAGAATTATTAGGTTTGCTGGGGTCGTCAAACTCTCGAGCATGTAAACTTAAATGCCATCCCAGAAAGCAGGAAGAAGGCGTGATGGACCGGAAGGAAAGCTCCTGCAGATAAGGATGTGAAGTGACTTCATTTTCAGGCCGCGAGACGTGTGTCTCTCTTGTTGTCTTTTTTTTTGAGACAGGGTCTCACTTTGTAGCCTTGTCTGGTCAGAAACTTGCTGTTTCTGTGTAGACAAGGCTAGCCTTGAACTCAAAGCACTCCATCTGCCTGTTGGGATTTAAGGCATGCGCCACTATGCCCGGGTGTATCTCAGTGTTACTGTGCAACACTAAGTTTTTCTTTAAATTGTAGCAAAATACACATATCCTAAAATTTATCGTGTGTGGTGTGTGTATACATGTGTGTACTTGTGTGTGTGTGTGTGTTGTATCTTATATGTGTGAGTATATAGGGGACATGGTCACTCATGTATGAATGCCTGTATGAATTTGACTAGCAGGATGTTGGGTGTCTCCTCTGTCACTGTCTGCCTTTCCGACTGATCTTGATGCTTTCTCTTTCAGCTAGGCTGACTGGTTCGTGGATTGTTGGGGTTGACTTCTCTTTGCCCTTGATGTGGACACATGCATATCCTGTGCCTGACTCTAAAAAGAAAACAAGAACAAAAAAACCCCCATAAATTAGGTGCTAGAGACTCAGATTAGCAAGGGTTTTACCCACTAAGCCATCTCCCTTGCTTATTTTGGAGACAGACCCAGAGGACCGATTTTAGGGGCCAAGGTGGAGGTGGCGCCGACCTCGCCTCCAGTGGACCTCAAGTACACAACTTGATCTCGTTGGGGATCAAACTTGGGTGGCATGGTGGAGGCAGCTGGTGTCGGATGAACCTGGATTTGGAACGACTGAAGAAAGCTGTACTGTAGCCTCCTCCGAAAAGCTCTCTCTTGCTTTTCAACACAGGACTTCTCTGTGTAGCCCTGGCTGCCCTGGAAGTCACTCTGTAGACAGACTAGCCTCAGACTCAGAGATTTGCCTGCCTCTGCCTCTGGCATGCTGGGGTTAAAGGTGTGTGCCACCATAGCCTAGGATGACCCTCATTTTTTTTTTAAATGAACAGTTTAATAATGTTAAGGATGATCTCATTGTGTCCCAGTCACTACCATCCATCCATCACCATCACCATCGCCACCGCCACCACCACTGCCACTGCCACCGCCATCACGTCACCATAACCATCACCACCACCACCACCACCACCACCACCACCACCATCACCACCACCACCACCACCACCATCACCACCACCACCACCACCACCACCACCATCACCATCGTCATCATTATTGTGTGTGTTTCTGTGTGTCGTAGTGCAGGGGTGTGTGTGCCATCGCATGCTGGGAGGTCAGAGGACAGCTTTTGAAGGTTACTTCTCTTCTTCCACTCTGTGCTCTGGGGACCAAATTCAGGCCACCAGGTTTAAGACTCTTGCTGAGCTTTCTTGTTGGCTCTCCAGAGCTTCTTTATCTTGAAGAACGGACTCTTCATTCATTAAACAATAACTCCCCGTTCCCTACTTCTTCCAGCCTGTGGCAACTACCGCTGTCTTTTCTGCCCGTATGAATTTGACTAGCAACCTCACGCATGTGGAATCACACGACACTTGTCTTGTTATGAATGCCTTGTTTCACTTAGCATAATGTTCTTAAGGGTCATTCATGTTCCTTCTGAGGTAGAATAATACTTCATTGTGTGGGCCACATTTTGTTATCAATAGACACCCTTTTCCTTACCTCTTGGCTATTGTGAATAACTCTGCGGCAGCAGCATTGGCTGGAGAACTGTCTTGTTGATGCGGCTTGTACCTCTTTTGGATTTACACAGAAGTGTGTGTGTGTGTGTGTGTGTGTGTGTAGGGCATGGGATAACCTCTGGCATTTTTCTTTTTCTTTTTTTTTTTTTGAGACAGGTCTCTCTCTCTCTCTCTCTCTCTCTCTCTCTCTCTCTCTCTCTCTCTCTCTCTCATCCCAGACCTTACTGAATAGGCTAGTCTAGCTGACCAGCCTGCCCAACACCCTCCATTTCTGAGATTAGAGTGTGTGTCACTGTCCCCAGCTTTTTATGTGGGCTTTGGGGATCCGAATTCAGATTCTCATACTTTTAAGGCAAATGCTTGACCGACTGAGCCATCTCCTCTGCCCATTAGTACTTACTTAAAAGCCCGTGTTTCTTGTGTCTTATCAATCATGTGGTGGGAACTAGGTCAGATACTTGATATATGCTGTCTCTTTCTCTCTCTGTATCAACCGGGTATAGCAGATAAAATCATCCCCAATTTATAGCTGACAAATAAAAGCTCAGAGAGATTGCTCATTTGCTCAAAGCCAAACAGCTCGGAAGCCTGGAGGCAGAGTTGAGAGCTGGCTGCTGCCCAAGCCTGCTTTTAATTGTCGTGAACTGCTGCCTCCCCGCGGCCTCAGCTCCACCTGTCTGGGCAATTTTCTGCCTCAGTAGTGCTGTTTCTCTGTCCTGCTCACATCCCCCCCATTTTCCTGCCTCTCCTGTGTTCACACTCACTGGAAACCCTGAACAACTTTCGTGAAAGCCCTTTGACTGCCAGGATGGTTTTGTGTGCTGGAAACTGACAGAGCAAGGCCTGTAATTTACTTTCTAATCATAGACCTCCAGATTCACAGTGGCTGCCGGGATCTCCTACCACATCATGTGGCCACCAGCTAGTGGATCTTCCATGAACCAGCCCGGGGCCAGGTTCTTGGGGGCAGGGACACTGTACTCCCACGGAGAGTCAGGGGAGGGCTCAGCCCACCTGGGTGAGGTTCTCCTAGCTCTCAGATTCTTGGCTGAACAACATAAGATTTTTCTCTCGAAAATTTTGTAGAAAGATTTCACAACACTTGCCCTTCTCTGACTTTCAAAACTGTCAGAGCAAAATATCCCAAAGTTTGGGTGATTTTGTGGATTTCTGCTCATATGAGACGGCCTTAAAATTTGCAGGCTTGCTGCCATCTTTTTTTATTGTGGAGAATTCCAAATGTATAGAAAAGTAGAGAGAACATAATGATTTCCAAGAAGCCACCGTACGTAGCTCTTCTAGCCAATGGTGTGGAAGATGGACTTTCCTGCATTCATAGCTCACTCATAGCTGCTCAGTAAATCTGCACGGTGACCAAGCACACGTTCCTTTTCCCATTGCTGCAGTAAGAAGCGAGGGCTGGTTAATTTTCAAAGAGAGTCAATGGCAAGAACATGCACTCTGGTGTCAGACACAGTTGTTCACATTCACAGAACTAGGTATCTTTAGGCAAGTTAGTGATCGGTTTTATTGTCTGTAAAATGGGCATAGAAATAGAAGTGCTTATTTCTTGGGACGTGATTGAGAGCATTTTGTAAAGATAAAATAACTGTCTTAGGTTTGTTTTGTCTGGAGACTGGGCTTGGAACTTGCTATGTAGCTAAGGATGTCCTTGAACTTCTGATCCTCTTGCCTTCACCTTCTAAATGCTGGGATTATAAGTATGCACACTATGCCCCGTTTATGCCAACATCAAATCCAGGGCTTCAAACAGGGTAGGGAGCTCTCTGCCAACTAGGCCACATTCTAGCCCTAGCTAAGGCATTTTAAAAAGTTTTCTTGTTTTTGATGCATGTTTGGTTTTGGTGCGCACGTGTGTGTGTGTGTGTGTGTGTGTGTGTGTGTAGCACAGGATCAAACCCAAGGCCTTGCCTTGCGCCTCTAGACAAGTACTCCACCATTGGTCTATATCCCCAGGCCTATTACCATTAATGCTTTTCATTATTGCTTTGAATATGAAACATTCTAGTGGGAAGAATCCATGTATTTTAAAAAGTACGTTTAAAATAAGTTGGAGTCTACTAGAATTGACACCCTGGCTTTGGCTCCATTTTTGTCCCAGTCAGCATTTAGCCGTAGGCTCAAGAAAAGGTTGCCATGCCACAGTCAGGGCCTGTGCCCCAAATGTGGAGGCTGGGAGCAGCCCCAGCATGGGGGCCATGCAGGCTGGCTCCACCTCTTTGCTTTGCTTCCATCTGCCCCCTGTGGGTGCAGTGACCCCCATGAGAGGGACAGGCCCAGCTGGAAGAGCCCAGCGGTGGTGAGCAGAGACACTGCGGGATGTCTTGTTGCTAGGAGACCCGAGGAGGCAGCAGGGCCCATTGCCAGAGGAGGGAGGGAACGGTGGTGGGTTGATGTGGGGATGCAGGGCACGTGGCCCCACATGGGCTTTTGTAGGGTTCTGGGAGCATGGTGCTGCAGCCATTGGGATCCTTGCCAGGAAGGGAGGATGGGTAGGAGCAGAGCCTGGAGAACCGGACCATGGGCTGAGGACAAGCCGCTCAGTTCTTCCTGCTCCCTGCATGTCAAAATCAGACCAGCATTGGCATCCTGATTCACTGTGTGGCTCTAGAAAGTTATGTGGCTACTGTGCTTGCTGGGCCGCAGTCAGGGTCTTCTTCATCTGCAGGGTGGCTCTGTCCACTCCACGATGTGGTTTCAAATGTGACCTACAAGGAGCAAGAGCAGGTGCAGACGTGGCTTTGCCACCGTGCCAGCATTTCTTCTCATGGATTTTTCCTTTGCTGTACAATGAAGGAACTGGAGTCCCTCTGACCTGGCTGGATTCATGGGTGTGGAGCCCTGGAGGGGACTGCCACTGTGGGCCTATGTCAGATGATGGAGACCTGCTGGCGGGGCTCCCAATTAGTGACACTCCAGGGAGTGGCTGAGAAGGGCGGCAAAGGTCACACGCAGAGAGAGGCTGAAACTGGGGCTCTGTTGAGATCCCAGGAAGGACTTTGAATAGGTCTAGCCAGAAGCCGAGTGTGAGTGAAAAATACCTCGGGTAACATTAATAAGTTATGTATTTTAAAACACGAGTGCCAGGCAGTGATGCCGCACGCACGCCCTTGATCCCGGCACTTGGGAGGAGGCAGAGGCAGGAACATTTCTTTCAGGTCTTAGACTACAAAGCCAATTCGAGGACAGCCAGGGCTACACAGAAAAACCTTGTCTTAAAAACCAAACCAAACCAACAGTTTGACCCCAGAACTGTGTTTTTTGTTTTGTTGTTGTTGTTGTTATGTTTTTAAAAGCTGGGTGTGATAACATGCATTTGTTTTTTTGTTTATTTTGTTTTGTTTTTGTTTTGTTTTGTCTTTCGAGACAGGGTTTCTCTGTATAGCCCTGGCTGTCCTGGAACTCACTCTGTAGACCAGGCTGGCCTCGAACTCAGAAATTCTGCCTCTGCCTCTCAAGTGCTGGGATTAAAGGCATGTGTCACCACCGCTGGGCGATGACATGCATTTGTAATCTCAGAGATCCTTGGGATTTGCTGGCCAACCAGTCTAGTCTATCTGGGGAGTCCCACGCCATTGGGAGAGCTGGTCTCCACACACATACACATACAGGTAGGTGTGTTTACACATAGAATATATATATATACATACATATATATATATATATATATATATATATATATATATATATATATATATATAATTTAGTGTGTGTTGAGTGTGTTCCTGCAGAGGCCAAGAGGGGGCACTGGATCCCCTAGAGCTGGAGTTTCCAGTTGTTGAGCTGCCTAATGCAGGTCCTAGGCACTGAACTCAGGTCCTCTGAAGAGCAGCACCCACTCTTTTTTTTTTTTTAAAGATTTATTTATTTATTTATTTATTTATTTAATGTGAGTACACTGTAGCTGTCTTCAGACACCCCAGAAGAGGGTGTCAGATCTCATTACGGGTGGTTGTGAGCCATTATGTGGTTTCTGGGATTTGAACTCAGGACCTTTGGAAGAGCAGTTGGTGCTCTTAACCGCTGAGCCATCTCTCCAGCCCCAGCAGCACCCACTCTTAACCAATGAGCCATCTCTCCGGTTCAAAAGGATTTTTCTAGTTGAACGTGATGGTTCAGGTTTGTGATCCCAGTTCTTGGGTGACTGAGGCAAGAGGATTCCAAGTTTGAAGCCAGCCTGGAAAAATGTTTCTCTCTCTCTCTCTCTCTCTCTCTCTCTCTATATATATATATATATATATATATATATATATATACACACACACACACACATGCACACTCTCCGCCTCATTTCAATATGTTTGTATTTCATAGCTGCTTGATGTTTAACTGTATTGTAGCTATGACTACTTAGCAATGTATTAAATCTTTATCATTATTTTGTATGTGTATGTGGTATGTGTGTTCTGTGTGTGTGGGGTTGATATTTGCACACGTATGTGTACATGTGGAGGCCAGAGATTGGAATTGTCTGTCCCCCTCTGTCACTCCCTACTTTATTTTTTGAGACGGGTCTCTTCACTGAATCTGGAGCTCTCCTGCTGGCTGGCGGTACTGGCTGGCCAGCGAATTCTGAGACTCCACCCACTTCTACTCTCGTTCCTTGACAAGGTCTAAATTGGCTGTTTCCTCAGTCCTTGCTATCTAGACCACAGTAGCTTGGTAGGTAGAGGGACGAGGCAGCAACAGCTACCCCTAAGGGACCCCGACTGGCCGGGCAGGGCTGGAAGGACTGTGTCACAGGGGTTTACCTGTGCGCTTGGACTGCCTTGGCTCATACTGGTCAGGGGAGATTGTGCTGGTCTGTAGCTCCGCTCTGGCTGCTCCTCTTCACACCTGGTACCCTTTTCCCTGCTGCCATGCTGGGCCTAGCCTGTTATGCTAAGCAAGGTCCAAGCCATCCATCCCAGAGGCTGGCATGGCTTCCCTGGCCAGGTTGACAGATGAGAGCATCCGCATGGTGGGCAGTGATCCGTGGGAGCTGGTGGTGGCAGTTGTATCTCTAACTGCCTTATGTCCTGTCACTTGTCCTCTGAAAATAACCCTGGTCTGTTCCAAGTGACCCATACTACGAGGTATCCAAAGGTACAGCCCATTGGCTTAGTTCCTAAAGTGGGAGTGGGGGGTGATTTGGGATGGGATTTGGGGAGCCTCTTTATTGGTTGGCCTCTGAGCCAAGGATTTGCAGTGGGGCAGGGATAGGAGGCAAGCCATGTTCTGCTCCTTCTGTTCTGCGGAGCTAGGGACAATCTGTCTATTTTGGGGGAAGCAGCAGAGGGGGCATGGTTTCAGGACTGCGTTGCTCATGCAGAGCTCTTGAGACAGCCAGCCAGGTTGGGACAGACAGCAAGGGTCCAACCTTCAACAGTGTTCTGCCAAAGCCCATTTCAAATCTTCCTTGGTGGACTCTTTTACTGCAGGATAAAGATTTGCAAGTTTGATGCTAGCCTGGGATATAGAATGTGATCCTATCTCAATACATATAACAAAAGTGAAAAGGTAAATACTGTTCTAATGTGTGTATACATAGAAAGAGTTTCTTTAAGTTATATAGGAATATAACACACACACATACACCGAGAGAGGGGGGACTTACCATTGTTGATTAGAGATCACCTAGGCCAATGATTCTAACCAATCATGGACCCAGAAGGTGATCGATGCATGGGCTTCAGGGAGTCTCTTGTACAGAGAAACTCTGTCTCAAAAAGTTTCTATGTATGCTTGTTTCTATTCTTTTTTCTTCTTGAGACAGGGTCTTACTTTGTAGCCCAGGCTGGCCCAAATTCACTATCCTCCTGTCTCTGCCTTACAAGTAATGTCCATTGAGTACTTGCTTTAATTAGATGTTTTACTTTTTCTTTTTTTCTGACACAGGGTCTCACTATGCTGTCCTCGAACTCACAGAGATCCTCTTGTCTCTGCTTCCCAAGTGCTGGGATTCTAAGATGTGATATATCACCTCTGTTAATCCTTATGATAACCACATAGAGCTGTAACAAGGGAACAGGGACACAGAGAGATTAAGCTCTCTGACTCCAGAGGCCAGAGCTGCTCTGGACCTATGTAGTGTGGCTCTGTGTTGTAGATATCAACTGTTAGCATCTTTCATAATGACAGGGGAACTGAGGGATGGATACTCTTGAGCTGGCTACTTATTCAGTAGTTCTGGGCGCATTCAGAGGATCCTACACTCGTGAGTTCCTGGTGATTCTGCTGCTGCAGGGAGAATACATGGAGAAGCACTGCCTGTCTGTTTACTGATAGGATAAGATTCTTTTATTTCCCGTGTTTGTATGTGTGTGTGCATGTGTGCATGTTCACAGGCGGGCACATTTGTGTCACAACAGACATGTAGAGGTCAGAGGACAACCTCACATTTCTGTTCTCATGTTCAACCTTGTTTGAGAAAAGACTTTTTTTTTTTTTTTTTTTTTAGCTATAGTGTTCACCTGATTAACTGCACCTCCAGCTCTGGGGATTCACCCATCTTTCCATGCCCCCCTCTATAGGTGTGCTCTTGGATTATGGACATGTGCACCCCTTCAAATTACAGAAAAACATGCCCCTGCCTGGCTTTTACTGAGGTCTGGGGATTTGAACTCAGGTCACCGGGCTTGGACAGCAAGCTCTCTTATCCTTCTCACCTGAGAAATGCATCTTGATCTCTGCGGGGCTGGGTGGGTAATGGCTCTCACCTTGGCTCCTGACCTCCCCTCTCCCTGTCAGGCACAAACCATCTCCAGCTGTATCCTGCCTCGTCCCCAAGTCCTTACCTGCTCTCCTGTTGTCTCCTTTCACTATGCCGTGGGAAGTTTCTGCGATGACCAACTGGTTCAAACCTTCAGAGTCCGCTCTGATAACCGCTGAGTGTATGTGGCTGTGAATTTTACATTTTGTTTCATTTTCTTTGGTTCAAATATAGGTCCCATGTGGCTAGCTGCTAGACAGGGCAGGAAACTACTTGGAATGTCATTCAAGGCTCTGACGGGCACCATCTGCCTTTCCAGCCCCAGCCTCAGTGCTCAGCATCCCAGGGGCCAAGCCACATGTGCCCAGTTTCCTACACTTGCTACCCATATCTTTTCCACCATGCCTGTTTTTGTGCAAGCTTTCGATCTGGGTTGTTCTGCAGCCCTGCCTTCAGAGCTCGGTCCAAGTGCCACCTCTTCCTGAAAATCTTTGACGTCTGCTTTCCTCCAATTTCTTTCCCCTCCAAATTCCTGCAAACATCATCTTTTCCTTTGCATCTTTCCTGATTTCTGTATTCTACTGTAGTTGGCTGCGATCCCTAGCTTATTTTCTACTGAACTGTGAGTTTTGAGAGCACGTAACCGTTTCCCATAGCAAGTTCTTTCTTCCCACCACAGGTCCCTTCCAAGTATACAGAGGAGCTAGATAAATGCCACAGACTTGCACTGGGAAAGCAAAGATGATAATGTGTCGTTCCTATCCTCCAGATGCCCAAGATGCTACCAGTCTCATCCGTGCCCAGAGAGCCATGGAAGCCAATGGTTATTTTGGGCAGGGAGATAAAAGTCACAGAGGGCTCTGTTGGCCAGGAGAGTCCGAGCAGGAGCGGTTGAAGCAGAAGGCTGTGTTTACACACAGATATTTTCTCTCCCCAGCCTGGCCTGGTACACGTAGATGGGTACACCCAGACATCGGTGCCTGGTTGCCTTCCAAAGCTGGGATTAAGTGGTGGTGCAGTGGCTGGTGTGGCCGTCTGGTCTCTGCAGATGGATGGATGAGGAGACGCTTGCAGAGACTGCAGAGCAGAGCCAGCTTGTGCAAATGGAATGCTGGCTGGGTGCTCCCAGGGCGGAGACTGGGAGGCAAGCTTATCAGCAGAACGCAGGGCAGCAGGTGACGTTTTGTTTGGCCAGGTTTGGTGATTCAGGAGGTTTTCAGATCGGCTCCTGTGTGAACGTAGAGACAGTTGGAAAGAAGCAAAGAGACATTTTGCTATTTTGAGATCCTAATGCTAAGTAAGAGTATTTCATGCCACCAAAATATCCAGGTTATAGAAAATATTTTTTTTTCTTTCTCAGGCCAGGCATGGTAGCTCATGCCTTTAATCCCAGCATATAGAGGCAGAGGCAGGCAGATCTCTGTGAGTTCACTAGCCTAATCTACATAGTGAGTTCCAGGACAGGTAAAGATCTTGAGAACCAACCTCCCCCCCCCCCCCCTCTCTCTCTCTCTCACACACACACACACACCAGCCTACCTTTCTTGAGCTGGGAGATACTTTGAAGATACAAGTTAAGTCCCCAGGACCCATGGTTTTGGTTTTGTTTTTAAATAAACCCGGCCTGGTGGTCCCTGCTTGTACTCTCAGTGCCAGGGAACAAGGGGCAGGCAGATCCCTGCCGCGGTGAGAGACCCTGTTGTAAAAACAAACCAGGTCGGGCTAGAGAGATAGCTCAGTGGTTAAGAGCACTGGCTGCTCTTCCAGAGGTCCTGAGTTCAAATCCCAGCTACCATATGATGGTTTATAACCACCAGTAATAAGATCTGATGCCCCCTTCTGGAGTGTCTGAAGACAGCTACAGTATGCTTTTATATAATAAATAAATAAATCTTTAAAAAACAAAACAAAACAAAAACAAAGCAGGTAGACAGCATCTTCAGAAGAGCGGCCAAGGCTGTGCTTTAGCTGTTACACACTCTTGCACATACACAATATGTAAACTATTGAAATAATAACACAGATACAAAAAAAAATGCACATAAGGGCATCAGAAATCGACACGTGCTTTGTGTAATTGTCCCTTGACAAGATCTAAAACATCTCATCATTTCCACAGTATGTTTGTGTTCAGCCAAATGAGTGCAGGGTCATGACGGGGCAAACACAAGCTCCTGTGTTAGGTAGTCTGCGGCCGAATCTTGGGTCCCCTGTCCATTACCAAAGGGACACTGGACTAGTGACTTCAGTTTCATCCCCTGTAAAATCGGGTGGATGTGTAATTTCTGCTTTACAGGGTAGTGAGAGATTTAAGATGGGAAATGTAGGCAAATTGCTAGGCAGCATGCCAGCCCGGAGCTGGGGATTCTAACGCTCTGCAAAGATGTTGCTGATTGATAAGACGCTGCAACCTCTTCCCACACCGGGACCACAGGCACACAGACAGCCCTTCTCCTCTCACCACCCCCTCCAACCTCTGTGTGATGCTCTCTGAGATCTCCTCTGACTACAAGGAACCTGAGAAGCCACAACAATGAAACCTCAGCTGACACTTCCGGTTCCTAAGAGACTAGGTGGCAGTCTGTATCCAGTGGGAACTTGGCCACACTTTTTATGTTCAGCCCCCATAGCATGGTTCCCAGACTCCTAGAGGAAGGCACATTTCCCAGACAGTGGCTGGAAGCATGGGGACCCCAGAAGGAATTGTAGCTAAGGTGAAATTGAGGCACTGGAACTCATCCTCGGGCTGCCCTGACATTTGGGTGGACTCCTAACTCGTCTTGCTTCCCGACCCTTGGCTCTGGGGTTAAGGTGACCAGAACGTGCATACATGACTATCAAGAAGGGTCCTTGTGGTTTGAAATATGCAAAGTGGCTTCTCTCCTAAAGCAACAGTGTGCCAGGGGGTTAAGGGCCTTCTGCAAGTCACATAACCTGTGGCCACTGGGGAAGGCCAGTATTGTAACTAGTCATGGGGGGGGTGTCTCAGGAGGGAATGAAGAAGGACTTCCTGGACGAGGACTAGAAGAGTGACCATGGGGAAGGGAAAATTCATCCAAGCAGAGGGCAAAGCTCGTGTGAGAGCAAGCACGTGTCAGAGCCACTGTACCCCGGGGACCCAGGACTATCAATCCGACAGAGCAAATCACATAGCTTCTGAGACTAAGGCTGAGGCACAAGGCGAGATCAGGCTGGTGAAGGGCTCAAGAGTCAAGCTGAGGTGAGTTCTTTCATCAGGGAACCGGATGCTGCTAAATGCTCTTCACTGAGAAGGTCCCCCTGATGTGACCCTGGAAATCAGCAGCAATAGTCAGCTGTCCCTGCCGGGAGCATGTCCAGCTCTGCCCAGGGCTTGCTTGTGGGTACCAAGATGGCAGTGGAGGGCAAGCTTCCTGCCCGAGAGGAGAGGCAGTTTAAGTCAGAGCCCCACCTTGACGACTGAACCTGGATTCAGAAGTAGAGATAAGGCATTAACTGGTTGCTAGTACAGCATGGTGGAGGAACCAGGCTGATAAGAAGTGGAAGGAGACAAGAGTAAGACAGAATAGAAGGAGACAAGGTGTGTCAGCATAGAAGAGGGGACAGGAAGTAGGGGTGGGGGAGTTCCTTGGAGAGAATACAATCTTGAGGATATATATGCACTTTCTTTTTTTTTTAAAGATTTATTTATTTATTATATGTAAGTACACTGTAGCTGTCTTCAAATACCCCAGAAGAGGGCATCAGATCTTGTTACAGATGGTTGTGAGCCACCATGTGGTTGCTGGGATTTGAACTCAGGACCTTCGGAAGAGCAGTCAGTGCTCTTAACTGCTGAGCCATCTCTCCAGCACCATATATGCACTTTCTAAAAATGATTTTGTTTTATTTTATTTTTTCGAGACAGGTTTTCTCTGTGTAGCCCTGGCTGTCCTGGAACTTTGTAGACCAGGCTGGCTTCAAACTCAGAAATTCTCCTGCCTCTGCCTCCCAAGTGTTGGGATTAAAAGACTATCTATCTATCTATCTATCTATCTATCTATCTATCTATCTAGATATCTAGATATCTAGATATCTAGATATCTAGATATCTATCTATTTAATGTGAGTACACTGTTGCTCTCTTCAGACCCACCAGAAGAGGGCATCAAATCCCATTACAGATGATTGTGAGCCACCACATGGTTGCTGGGAATTGAACTCAGGACCACTGGAAGAGCAGTCACTGCTCTTAACCACTGAGCCATCTTTCCAGCCCAGATATGTGCCCTTGAGAGAGACCAAGGACACTGCAGAGGTAGCTGAGGGGGTCTTACCTGTTTTGGAGGAGGGCATCTGAGCTGCCAGGCCGCTGGTGGATAATGTCCTATGATCCTGTAGCAGCGCTAAGAGGGAGTGCCTATAGTACCCCCAGGTTCAGGCCAGTCAAAGCATTGGCAAGGTCACGGAGCTCCTGTACTGAAGAATGTCCCCACCTTGTGCCAGCCCTTCACATGGGCAGCCTGGCTCCCCCACCATGCTATACTGGCGATGAACTAGCTAGTACCTTATTCTCATGGCCTGCCATGCAGCTGTGGGGCATCCACAGCTGTCTACACCAGACTACGTGGGATCTTTCAGTTTCCAATCTAGGCCAAGGTTCAAGAGGAGGTGAGACCCTTGGGGACTGCGGTTTGGGGAGACTTCCTAGTAAAGTGGAGGGAAGCGGCTAGCAGGCGAGGGCCCTGCCCTGTGTGTGCTGTTGCTCATCTGACCCAGCCTTCTCCTTCCTCTTGGACCCTGCTGCCCCGCAGCGCCTTCTCAAGAGTGAGTGCCAGCAGTGAGGGAGAGCAGCCTTGCCGGGCAGAATGTCCCAGGCCCGTGGGACACACTGCTTTAGAAAGTTTGGCTCCAGTAACTTCCTCCCTCTGGCTCAGCTCTTAGCTGCCTGGGGCTTAGCTCAGCCCACCCAGGCCCTGTTGCCCTGATGTCTCGCAGATCCCTTGCCCTGAAATACCCTTGTTGTGTGACCTCTGTTTTCATCCAGTGTATCTTAGCTGTCCCTCCTTCAAGATACCTTTTCTTATCTCCATAGGCTCCGTTAGGATTTCGGAGTATCTAAGTCCATACTAACCAAAAGAAGCACAGTGTGAACCACATGTGCAAGTCATACATGCAATTAAAAAGACAAAAAAGCAGCTCACACATGCTCTTAGTCTCAGCACTTGAGAAGATGAGTGGGAGGATCCCTTGAGTTCTGGAGTTCAAGTCCGGATCACTGGGCAACATAGCAAAACATTATGTAACAACAACAACAACAACAACAACAAAATGCTGAGTGTCCCAGCACTTGGGAGGCAGATGGTGATGGATCTAGCTGAGTTTGAGGCCAGCCTGGTTAGTCCAGCCACTGAGTTCAGTGAAGAGGTTCTGTCTCAAAAAGGTCAGGTAGAATGCATCCAATGCATTCCACATGTACTAACATATGTGTAAACCTACATGTACCTATGCATGTACTGCATACAGGACTGAGGTTGTAGCTTAGGGATTGAATGTTTGTCTAGCCTATACAAGATCCTGGGCTGGATCCCTAGAAATACACACACACACACACACACACACACCCCAAATGAAATCATTCTAATGAGATTTTATTTATAGCTATAACTTTTAGTTAATTACTTTGTTTTGAGACAGACTAGTCTCGAACTCCTTTTTCTTCTGCCTCCATCTCTTAAGTGTTGGGATTCCATACCAACGTACCTGGGTCCCATAATATTAAAACAAGAATTATTGAGGTATATAAACATTCTCTTTAATTTTAATACTCAGACTTCAAAACCCACTCTTACATTTACCACTCCTTTCCATTTGTGCATTTCGGGCACTTGGCAGCTACCGGTGACCAGCAGCTCTTGTGTTAATTAGTGCAGACCTGGAGGAGAGGGGGAGTCTGTGAGGGTTGAGGCTCAGTGTTTGGCATCAGATGGCTCTCTGGTCACATTCTAGTCCTGCCATTTATCAGCGGGCGAGCATTGGCACCTCATCAGTCCTCCGAGGCTCAGTCACTTCAGCTGTGAAAAGGATCGGTAATTTCAGGGCCTGAGAATCATTTCAGGGATTAATCCCCTGAATGTGTGTCTCGTGCCAGGCTCAGGGAGGTGCTTAGCAAGCAGCACAGAGGTTAGTCTCTAGGACCTTCCGCCATCGGGCCTTTTGGAATTCAGGGTCACACCCCCCAGTTCTTCCTCCTCTGGCATCTTGGGCTTGCCCCAGGGTAAACATCTCTGCTTCCTGAAGGAAAGCTGTTGGGAGGGCAGACTCAGGACAGAGAACAGAACTCCCTTATACCCCGTTCCTCCACCAGACCAAGACACTCTGGGTGATAAAATCTCTTGGGGGCCTGAGTTCCTCCTCTGGATGGTCAAAGGGTAGAGGGGGAGTCCCGTCTGGAGTTTGGTGGAGTCTCTGACCCACCATAGTTGTGGCGGCTTGGGGCGGATGCCCTGTGCTCTGCCTTCTGCTGTCCTGGCTTTCTTGGGTCTTAGACTTTTAAACTTTCAGGTCCCCTCATTGTTAAAACTTAAGAGGGAAGACTTTCCCCTCCTTCTTAGGCAGAGGCAACAGGAAGCGCGGTATCCTGTCCTCTTTCTCCTGTGAGCCCCTTTTGAGCTCCCCTCACAGCACCCCAGTAACAGATGGGCAGCAGGGAGTTCCTCTCAACAAGGCTCAGAGAGATCAACTTGTAGAAGTAAAACAGAAGGAAGAGACGGAGCCAGGGCTGGGAGCAGCCTGAAGCACACCCTAGGCCACAAGCGCTGGGCTCTTTCTCATCATGGTCCCTGATCTTTCTCTATGGTGACTTTCATGGGGTATGGTGGTGCTGAATCCCGTGCCTCAGTTTCCCTTCTTGGAGAATGGAGGCAAGAAAGTACCAGAGTAGTGATTTCAGTGATGCCTGCAGAACCCGTGCATTCTTTTGAGTTCCCATGCTGTGTCTTGTTTGTTAATTTCTCTGGAGAAATTATAAGGGGAAAGTGGAAGGGACCAGAAAGCCCACATTACCGAGTATCGTGACCTTAGCCAAATCACTCGCCATTCTGGGCCTTGGCTGCTTATTTATAACTTGGGGGGAGGGAGGGGTGGTGTTAACTCAGATGATGCTGTGGAATCAAGTACTTTGCAAACTGGAAAGAGCTAATAATAGACCTAGAAGAGAATCACAGAAAATGATAAAAACAATAGAAACAGAGACAGACATCATCCTAGAGACGGCCCAGCCTCCAGTGCGTTGCCACTGGCCGGAAGTGAATTGGGCCCTTTGGGTATGAATCTAAAATGAAGTCTGGGAACATCCTGCTTTGGTCCAGAAGTAGCCTGGGTTTTCCTGGGAAAGTGAGAGGCTCCATGTGGCCAAGGAGGCTGGGAACCAGGCTCTGCCCCAGGGGACGAATGGGGGTGGGGGGATGGCAATGTTGTCTGGGCTTCTGGGAAAGAGTTAAACTGAGGAATGGGGAGGGCCTTGGTTCTGCAGCCTTGGGAGCTTGCAGTTGAGAAAGCAGAAGAAAAGTTAGCTCGGAAGCCAAAGGCCTGGAGGCAGGCAGCCGTGGGCGGCCTCTCCACACTGTGCCCACGGAGGAGCAAGTTCCTCTGATGGCGCTCCTGAACTCCGCAGGTTGTTCCAGTCATTAATGTGAATAAACATCGCGCGCAAATAGTGTATCCCCCTTGAGAGTTAGTGACTTGCTTGGAGGAGACCTGTGTGAGCGAGGCTCCTTGGGTAAAGGATGCCAGGAGACACCGGCTGGCAGGAAGCCCCTCCCACTTGGCTTAAGCTGATTGGTTTCCCACCTCTTGTCTGGAGTGGGGTTGGCTAGTGTCATTCTGCTCTGTCCACTCCTGAGACAGCAGGAGCAGCCAGGAGCTAACTCTTGAGGCATCCAGTGAAGAAGGGACTTGTCCACACTCAAGAAAAGGCCTGGCTTGGAGGTTGAGCATAGTCTATAAGATTCTAGGTGTGGGGCAGCAATCTAATGTTATCCTAAAGGAAGGGGGAGGGAGTATGGGACACCCCTCCCCCACTTCCTACCTCCTCCATCCTCTTCACCGCCCCCACTCTCTGCCCAGTGTGGTATAGTACAGACACAACTGCAGTGTGTGTGTGTGTGTGTGTGTGTGTGTGTGACAGAGGGCTCAAGTACTATGGCCCAGACATTGGCTTACACATAGCAGGTATGCAGGGTGATTGGAAGACTGAAAGAAAAGTTGAGTATGCCTGCGGCTAATGGTGATGTTTAGAGGTGAGGGTCACATGGGTTGCCATTGTAGAACCATGGTTACCGTCTCTGGTGACCAAGTATGAGTTGCTGCCATTTCTCCCAAGCCTTCCTTGTACACTTGGGACCCAGAGACAGGTTAAGTCCGAATCTAATCCAGTCTTTCATGGTTTACAAACTGAAGCCTGGAGCAGGGCAGCAGCTTGCCAAAAGGACTTGCTGAACCAGTCGCAGAACTAGATTGGAACGCAGGCCCTCTATTTTTCAAAGTGCTCTGTGGCTGCCAAAGGCTTGGATAAAAGGGAGGTGACCTGGTGGAACTGGCTTTTTGAGTTGTAACAGTGAGGCTGGAGTGGAGGAGTAAGGTTTAGCTTGGCTTTGAGCCATGACCTCTGTGGCCCCTTCGTAGAACCTGGGAGCACACACCATGTCCGTGTATATATAGTAAACATGTCTGCCCAGGTCCAACCCCTACAGGATTCCTTCGCTGTTACACTACTGTCATGGTCACCTAGGCACAGAGGTACTGGGGAGCACACCCACCCTAGGGACACTCATGCCGGATGATTCCCTGAAGGCAGTTGCCTTGCGGATTCCCTACTGGGAGAAGAACGCTACGTCCCAGGCGGGTTCTGTCCCCGCGCTGAGCTTGCAGGGGAGTGAAGGGGACCCGAGTCTGTGGGATGGGAGGCCCACAGAGGCTGAGTCACCTCTTCTGAGTCAGGGATCCTCCTCTTTCTTCTCCCCTCCCCCTCCCTCTCTCCCCGAGCCCCCACTAGGGCTTGGCCCAGAGAGCCCGCGAGCGAGCTAGCGAGCGAGGAGGCCGGCTGGCCAGAGCCAGGGCGGAGACGGTCATCTCGTCCCGCAGTGGTCCGTGGGGTGGCGGGGGGGGGGGGGGAAAGGGCGGGGGAAGGCAAGGCAGGCAGCCGAGGAGGCGGAGGCAGGGGCTGGGCACAGCGAGCTAGGAGGCAGGCTCGCGGCCGCCCCTGGGCTGGGCGCGGAGGCCGCGGCGGGGGCGGGCCGCGCGGCGGGCGCCAGGCCCGGGGCTGTGGGCACGGTGCCCAGCCCCCGGCGCACGCCGACCGCCGCGGCCGCCGCCGCCGCTGCTGCAGTCGGCATCCATCAGCGGGCGGGGGTGTCGCGGAACAGGCTGCTCCGCAGAGCCCGCCCGCGCCGCCCCGCCCCGCGGCCTGCGGGCCCGGAGGAGCCGAGGGGACCGGCCCTCGCCCAGCCGGCCCGAGATGGGGACCCCCAGGCCCAGGTAGGCACGTGGGGACCGGTGATCAGACGGCATGGGGGACCCGGGATGTGCTATATCTAGGCCCAGTCTCCGGCTGTGGGGGTAGAGATGGGGTGAGATTAGGAGCTGAGTCTGAAGGCTCTTAGCCCCCTTGGCCAGTATTGGAGAGCCTTTTGCTGGTCCTCTCACCTCTACAGCTTCCACAGTGCCAGGAGTCAGATGTGTCAGCTGGCACCTTGGTGTAGAATGGGCCTTTGCTGGACGGTGGGCTCAGGAAGCTGGCCCACTCTGTTCTGGAAAACCATCCCAGCTGCTTCCTTTGGTGGCCCAGGGCTCTCTGGTTTTCTTCTCTTGGCTTCTGATGTTACAGGACAATATCTTGGCTAGAGGTCGGCTGCTTGGATACTGTTCTCAGTACCTTCCTCATCCTTTGCTACAGACCGTTTTCTCACTTGCGTTGGCTCTCCGTCCCTCCTCCTTTCCCTGCCTGAGCTGGGTGTATGAACCTTACCTCCAGGACGTTCTGAGGGTTCGGACTGGCTGGTAGTTCTACCCTCTGATCAGAGATACATGCCTCGTGTGTGTCATTTGTACCTGGAACCTTCACACTTGGAGAGGTCAAACTCCCAAGAGGCTGGGGTCTTGGCGACAGGTATAGGTGTTTCGGTAACTCAAACCACTATGGTATTTATTGGGTGCCGAAGTCTCCGACTGGTTGTATGGGTCAGAGAGTCCATGGTTTTGGAAAGGCTGAGCAAGCTCCTGGAGGATATTCTGAAGCTGCTGCCTCTCTCTCTCTCCTGCCAGCCATGGCTCTAGCATCTTGCTTCCCCCCCAGAGCTCTGCGATGCACTGGGTGGTGGGGGGTGGGGGAGAACTAACCACGTGTTCCTACCATCACTCTGTATTGGCATGTCACCTCTCCTGCACACCAAGGTGGGAGTGTAAAAGGGTTGGATTTAGGACCTCTCTGGAGTGTGTGGGAGCCAGCTGCTCCGTCGGCCTGGTCTCTGTGAGCCTTAGGAGCCTTCCAGATTCATAGCAGTTGGATGGTGGCCCCAGAGGCTCCTGTCCTAGGCTAGGGTGTACAGAATAGAAGTGCTGTGTGCCTGTCACCCATCCGTGACTCCAGATGGAGCTTGTGGCAGAGTCAGCCTGTACCAGCTTCTTGTCAGTCATGGTGGCCCAGAGAGACTGCCAGTCGTGGGGCCAGTTCTGGTGGCCGGCCTGAGATCCCACGTCCCCAGAAACTGATGCACAAAATGTATGACTTATAGGCACGGAGCCTCTAGGATTTGGGGGACACCTGACAGCAGGCCTGGAGGAGAGCATTGTGGGGAAGGGGCTTTGTTCCTTCCTCTTAAAGCATTCCCTGGGCCTTGGGGCAGAGCTCTGGGTCCTGCTCTGTGAGCTTCTTGAAGAAGTTCTATGGTGGAGCCCCACATGAGATAAGGCTGGGTCCTATTCTCACGGCATTAATATAGAGAGGTGGGTAAAGGTTTAGGAAGCAAGAGAGACGTGTCCAAGGTCACAGCTCCTGAGCAAGAGCCAGTACTCTCTTAAGTTGAGGACTTAAACTTTTTGATTAAGGTTTCTTCCTCACCCAGATGCCTGCCCCCTGGCTGCCATGGCTGTCTCTCCCTATGTCGCACTCTGCCAGAGGATGTGCCCTCCAGGCTGAGGCCAGGGCCCGCTTTCCCGAGAACCCTCACGCTGCCTCCCAGCTCAGCTTCCTCGTGGTGAACATGCAGACTGGCTCGTGAAGGGCCTTGGCTCTTCTTGGTGTATTCAGGATGGACAGGGCTCTTGGGGTCCAGAGATATTCTGCGCCTGAGCTTCCAGGGCAGGGAGAGGCGAGGTGGTAGAAAAGGGCTCTTGACTAAGCTAGCTGCAGTGGGAAGCTCCAACCTCACACCGTGTCTAGACTTCTCTGCACTCCTTATTAAAGGGACATGATCATTTCATCCTGGAGCAATCCTGGTGACCGTGCAATCAGAGGGACGGTATTTATTGAGCACTTAACGTGTGCCATGCCCTGATAAGTGCTTCGAATCCTCTCCCAGCTGCTCTATTAGATAATATTATTATACACTCTTAACAGATGAACAGAGGCTCACAGGGCTTGCCTGCCTGAGGTCACACGGCTGGAAAGTGTGGGGCTGCAGGAGCCCAGAGCCTCTTCTTTCACCATGACATTATAGCCGGGACAGTGTCTCGTCGGAGCACCTGGCTAGTGTCCAGCAGAACCCAGTAATTAGCTAGTAGACGGGGAGGGGGGCTGGTCCAGATAGAGAAGTCCATGTTCCCAGTAGGATGAGCCAACGGCAGCTCTATGGGCTGAATGCAGCCCTGGTCTTCAGGAGACGAGTCAATGAGGTATGGGTGGGAGGGGTCAGCTAGCTGGCCCTGCCGCTTGCCCCTGCTACATTTGGTAGGGCTCCAGCAGGCAGAAGCCACACAGAGGGGAATGTACAAGCACCGGCTGGGACAGTATCTCTGTCAGCAGGGACCTGTGCCTGGCTGGGGGTGGCAGCAAGCTGGCCCTGCTTTCTTAGTAGGAAGGAGACTTATGGATAAGAATAGCAACAGCTAACATTTATTGAGCTCCTACTACATGCCAGAAACTATTTTCACATCTTACGTGTACAACTCCTACATTCCTCACAAAACCCTGCGAGGTAGCGACTTTTCCTCCTCCTGCTTTCATATTAGTAGCTTACTGAAGGAAGCTGAGGTGTCTGGAGGCAGGCTGGGTTAGAGCCGATTTCCCGAGCTTTCACAGAGAGACACAGCCTGTACCCTTCAGGGTCATCTAATCAGATGTGGGCCATTTCTCAGAAGTCTCAGGTTTCGCTGGCCAGGCTGGCCATGGTGCACATGTCTGCGATAGCAGAACTTGGGAGGTGGAGGCAGAAGGATTGTCATGAATTTGAGGCTAGCTTGGGAATACAGAGTGAGCTCCTTGCTAACCAGCCATAGTGAGATTCAGTCACCAAAAACTGAACAAAGAGAAAGGACCAGCGAGATGGCTGAGTGAGCACGGTACCTTGCTGGACAAGCCTGCGGATCTGTCTACAGTAGAGGGGAGAACTGATTCATGAAAGTTGTCATTTGATGGCCATGCATGTGCCACACACCCATGTACATACTAATGATGATGATGATGGTAGTGGTGGTGGAGGTGATGACAAAGATAAATAAAATTTTAAAAGTTTGGAGAGACGGCTCAGTGATTAATCCTTTGCTGCTTTTGCGGGGGATCAGGATTTGTTCCCACCACTGATATTGGGTATTGCTGTCTGTAACCCCATCTGTAGGGAACTTGATATCCTCTTCTGGCCTTTGAGGGTGCGCTTGTGCATTTGAGCACACACACACACACACACACACACACACACACACACAAGGGGGGGGGGGGAAGGAGACCTCTAAAGGTCTTATCAAGTCATGGATTACAGAACCATCTTGGCCCCAGAGATAGATAGTGTCTGCCTATTTTGATGCACAGGGAAGGTTTTAAGAAGAGGTGGGCCCCTTAAGCTGGATACTAATTCTAGGTGAGAGTTTGGACG
The DNA here is from genome assembly GCF_947179515.1 of Apodemus sylvaticus. Classification (NCBI taxonomy): domain Eukaryota; kingdom Metazoa; phylum Chordata; class Mammalia; order Rodentia; family Muridae; genus Apodemus; species Apodemus sylvaticus. The sequence goes on from NC_067476.1 coordinate 141,946,148, forward strand.
TTATAGGGATGTGGGAGGAAAATGGATGCCTTTGAAGAACAGGTGACACCATGTGCCGGTGCCAAGCCCAAGGTGCTGAGAGGTGACTCAGAAAGTCGGCTTGTGTGTGTGTCTCTGAGCAAGCTCTCCGATTCGCTCTGCTTGGGACCAGGTCTGTGGCCTTGGGGACATCACTTTGCTGCTTTGGACTGTGGGACCCTCATGGTGGTTATTACATAAAGCCTCTCCATGGTCCTGGCACATCGCAGCAACTCTGAGAATTTCTCCTCTTCCCCTTCTGTCTTTTAAATGTCTGGATGTGAGCCTGGAGATGCTGGGGACCTTTGAGAGGATTTGGCCCGCGGAGGCGTGTGGCGGGATGGTGTTTGGGAAAGGTCTCTCTGGTAGGTGTGTGGCCCACAGAGAAGGCCCGGACTGTGACCTTGCAGAGAAGCCTCCTATTGGAGAGTTGGGCTGGGAAGGGAGAAAGGTTGAAGCGCCATTGATGTCCCTCCATGGGATGTCACGTAGCTTGCCAGGTTGAGGGAGGAACAGTGTGGGAGTGGGAAGAGCCATGGGGAGTTCAGCTTGAGGCTTGGTGAGATAGAGAAGGGCTGGTCCCCTGTCAATCATTCGGCGGGTTGGACAGCATCTTACTTGAGCATCTGGCTTTTTTCTTTTGAATGAATTCCTTTGGATAAATCCCCGTCAGAGCTCATCTATAATAGCAGCAAATTGGGACTAAATGTCCAACAATAGGAAGATGATTGGGAACGTTTCGGAACATACACTGGATAAAATAGTTTGCAGTCGTGAACAGCCGCCAATCTCCTCAGAGCGTGGAGCTGGGTGCTGCAGAGTCCCTGGCCTCCATTCTGTGTGTCACGCTTATGACTGCCCAGTGCCAGCCATGCCGTGGGTCCCTTCCTGTGCATGAGAAGGGAAGGCTTGCCCATGTCATCTGGAGGGCGGGATTCCTGTCTTACTCCTGGCTTTATCCCTGCCATGTGCTTCCTCTGGGATCAGAGAAGCGAAGGGGGGAGGGGATTTGTTCAAGGTCGTGTACTTTTTTTGTTTCTTTGTTTGTTTGTTTGTTTGTTTGTTTTTCGAGACAGGGTTTCTCTGTATAGCCCCTGGCTGTCCTGGAACTCACTGTAGACCAGGCTGGCCTCAAACAAAAAAATCTGCCTGCCTCTGCCTCCCAAGTACTGGGATTAAAGGCATGCGCCACCACTGCCTAGCTGGCCACGTACTTTTTAAACTTTTATTTTTAAGTTTTTAAAATACTCATTTTTATTTTATGTGTCTGGGTGTTTTGCCTGCATGTATGCTGAGTACCACATGCATGCCTGGTGCCTGCAGAGGCCAGAAGAGGACATCAGACTCTCTGGGACTGGAGTCATAGGTGGTTGTGAGCCGCCGCATGGGGGCTGGGAATTAAGCTCTGGCCCTCTGGAGCAGCAGCCAGTGCTGTTAACCACTGGGGCAGCTTCGAAGTTCTCATTTCTTTGTTTGTTTGAAATTGTGTGTGTGTGTGTGTGTGTGTGTGTGTACCAAACCTTTGAGCCCAGTGTAGAGAGCAGTCTGCTCACTATGTCATCGAAGGGATGGCTTGGAGCTGGGACTCACCTTTTGTTTTGCCCAGCATCCCTGGATGGCTTTTTGTGGCAAGTTCTAGCTCAGGGAAATGTCAAAATTCAAAGTATAGTCTTACTAAATGCCTATTGTTTTCATCTCCTTGTAAAGTCAAAAATCACAAATTGAGGACCATCTTTAGTGTTGAGGGAGAAGAACAGGAAGACACCATGCAAGGACTTGGGAGTCTCACAGGTCAGGGCTGAAGTCGTATTTCTATATTTTAGCAGTTGCAAAGGGTTGGGGAAATCAGTCGATGTGTTTAAGACTCAGTTTCCTCCCCTTTACTGTGGACAGTCCCCATACCTGCTCCTAAGACTACCAGAGGACATTCATTAAGGCACACAAAGTGCTAGTGCTAGTTAGTCCACAGAAAAGCACTGATGAAAAGGCCGTGAGGTGGTAGGATTGATGTTTAATGAGAAGACCCCACAAAACTCGCCAACATGCAGATTACAGTGGTGTAAGACTGGGTTGGCTCATTAGACACAGGTGGGAAGGGGTCAGCTGGAGTCCCCAAGTACAGTGAGAGGGAAAGAAGACGGACGCAAGCAAATCGTTTTTAAAGTGCTCTCTTGCTCTCTCTCTCTCTCTCTCTCTCTCTCTCTCTCTCATATTTGTGCGCGCATGTGTGTGTGTGTGATATTTTCTGTGAGAGAAGACACACAGTGGCACAGAAATGGAGGTTGAAGGACAACTTACAGGAGATGGCTCTCAACTCCTGCCTTGTTTAGAGGCCGATCTCTCTTCCCTCTCTGCTTGGCCTGTGAACTTCCGGGAGATTCTTTTCTCTGTCCCTTCCACCCCATGGAAGTATTGAGATTACAGATTCGAACTACCATGCCTGGCTTTTTATGTGAGTTCTAGAGACCCACACCGGAGGTCACCAGGCTTGTGCCGCCAGTGCTCCGACTCCCTGAGCCATTCTCTAACACCTTAGTGGCTTCGCTGTGTTAATTAATTCAATTTATTTTTACCTTCTATCTTCACATGGACTGAACTGGGTTGTCAGGCCTGCAAGTGCTTTTACCAGCAGAGCTGCCTCTTAGTTTAATTACAAAGAGGGTCCAGAGAGATGGCTGAGCCGTGTGAAGTACTCGTCCAAGTCTGATGATCTGCATTCTCAGGAAACACTTGGTGGAACTTTAGTGAAACCTACTTCCAAAAATTACCCCTGATTTTCACATGTGCCATGACATGCACCCCCTATGTGTACGTACACACATACACACGCACACACACATACACACAAAATAAGTAAATATAATTTTACAAAAGATTTTTTTTTTAAATCAGAGTAATTCAGAAAATGTTCTCATTTTCTCCACCAAAATCCTACTTTATAGAGGAAGCCAGACCCAATGTGAATCCTTACAGCAGATTTCTGTGTCAGGTCAGGGTCACGAACAGCATCCTTGTTTTGTAGTTGCATTTTAATTTGAGGGTTTATTGTTATTTTTCATGTGCATAAGTAAAATGAGTCTCACAGATGTTCATACCCAAAGATATAGTGTAGTGTCGGGTGCTCCCCAACCCTGGGTTCAGGCCTCAGAACTTCAAGGAAAATGACCACATTAGGCAAATAATGCTTTTGTAGTGGCTTTAATGGATAAATCCTAGCTGGTCTGTCCAGCCTTCTGTTGATGGGCTTTTGAGGTTTTCAGTTTTACTCTGTTCTCAGCAGTACTAACAAGGGAACTCTATTGGTGTTTAAACAACTTCTAAGAATCAAGTGGAGAGAGAGAGAAAAAAAAAGAAACCTCGAGGCCATGAGTCGTCCTTGAAGGTCCGTTTCTCCTGCCTCTTCCCTTCAAGAAGCTTTCCTGACACTCTGAGCTTGAGAAGGAAGGGCCCTGACTTTCTCTTCTCTAATGTGCCCCTGGCCAGCGACATTCTCAGCTTCCTTAGGATGCTGTAAGCTGCCCTGTTGGATCTTGCTGCATCTTATGCTCTGTGTCCTTGGACAAGTCTGTCTGTCTATGTCCTCTGACCGTGGGCACCACTGCCCCAGCAGGTACCTGCTGTGTGTTGTGTGCTGGGCCAGGGTGAGCAGGGCATGTGGCTCCAGGTTGTTTCAGTCTCACTAAATGCCTTTGCCGTAAGAGGCCCTGTTCCCATCTTGCCTGCTCACACTGGCTTCCAGAGAGGCAAACTAAGGTGCCCAAGTTTGGCTAACCCCTTGGTTTTGTGACCTCCACTCTGGCTTCATTTTCAGAACTACTTTTCTCTGTGCTTCTTCAACCAACCACCTCTCTGTCATTGGTGAGATCCAAACAAAATACTAATTCTGGAAGAATATTCTAGTGGGGCATGAAGATGATCCCAGCTCGTGGGAAGCTGTGTCAGGGTGCTCTCTGAAGGTCAAGGACAGTCTCACCCCCATATTGACTCAGACAAATCAACCAAATAAAAACAAGAATCCTTTAAACTGTAAAGTGTCCTTCATGTGTGTGGGAGAATTAATAATACTATAATTATTTCTACGTCCAGGGCAACAGTAGTTTTGGCTCCGTGGTTTACAGCAAGTTAGAGGTTGTTGGATGTAGCCGGGTGGAGATAGAGCCATCCCAGACTTCCAGCCAGTGGACCTGGGTCTGGTCCTGACTGTGCTCAAGCTGACTAGCTGTGTGACGTCAGCTACCTGATCCAGCCTGGAGTAAACCCTCCACCCTGTATGGCAGCATGAGGAAAGGCCCTGAAAGACTTTCAGACTACTCTGACAAAAGGAGGCCTGGCTGCCTCCTGCAGTGGTTAGCGTGGTCCAAGCAGGAGGTATCTTTCCTCTTTGATGTCCGTACTCTGCAGATCAAGGAAGTCCTGCGGTCCCTGTCCCACACTAGCTAATCCCTCTGCGGCTCCACAATGGCCTCTGAAACTTGTAGACAGAAAGCCAGTGCTGGTAGGTGGTAGCCTCATTGTCCTGTTTCATTTCATTTAATGCCGTTCTTGTGGATACCACAGGCCTTTGACAAAGTGTCCTCTCCCAGTGTCACATCCATGCCTGAGCACCCACCTGTAAGGACAACTGGAGGCTCAGATCCTTTTAGACCACGTGGGCCTGGCTCAGAAAGAGCACAGCCCACACCCTCCCGTTGATTCATTCACATTCGTCTGTCCATCCGTCCGTCCACATGTCTGTCTACTGTGACTGAAGGAAGCCAGTGTTCTCAGCCTTGGGGAAAACCCTGTGGGATGGAGCCCTGCTTCCAGAAGAGAGAGAGTTGCCCTAGGCGGACACCTTTGATGCTTTCTTTGGTGACTTCTCAAGCTTATTCACAGTGGGAACAATGAACGCCCAGAGACAAAAACTACAAGTCCCACATTTTCCTCTCTGAAGGAGTGTGAGTGTTAGCGTGTTGGTCTTTGAATAAAGGTGAGGATGCTGAATATCTCTGGAGCACTAGCTGTGGGTGGGGCTTAATATCACCAAATGCTTTATTGGAGCCTTGCTCATAGAAACGGAGAAGTTGAGTTACAGAGGAGGGTTTTAGAGACTTGCTTGACGTTGTCCTGCTGAATCACCTAACCCGTGAGGGGTATGCTGCCTCTTCCCAGCTCCCGCACCCCCACCCCCACCCCCAGCAGGAACAGGAACAGGACCCTGGCTGGGGAGCAGAATTCCAGCAATGCCTCAGCTCAGGACCTGCTGGTGCACAGGAGAGAAGAGTTAAGGGAACCCAGAGGCATTTGTTGAGGCCCCCATGCTGGCAAGGACAGAAACAGATTTCAGTCCCCAGACCAGATGGGCCAAAGGAGGGAGCAGGGTCACCTGAGCACCACAGTAGCAGGAGCTAGGCAGGGAGCTGAAGAGCTGTCACCACTTCCCACAGAGAGGAAACCAGGAAGGCAGCTCACCACTGTCTTTCTCCTGTCTTCCAGCCAAACCCTTTGAAATCTGCAGTCATGGGAGCTTGAAGGGACAGTTCAGTGGGCTAGCCTCCTGCTTCATGCATATACAGTCTGGATAGGGAAGTACAGACGGACCCACAAGCAAACAAACCAAGCCTGGTAGGCATTGTTGCCAGGGGGTGGGAGAGATGTGTCCCCTTGACACCCCCCCCCCCAAAAAAGAAAGAAGTCTTGTTTGTTGAAAACACCTGCCTGGAATCTCTTGGTGTTTAAGTTGTCTCCTGCACCTCTGACAGTTTCTTTAGCCGTTTCCTCTTTCCCAACTTCCTTCCCACCTCCTTCACGTCCTTCCTCTCCCTTCCTCTCCCCTCCTTCCTACTGCTGCTTCTAGTCCTGAATCAGAGTCCCCTGGAAAACCTGGGGAGAAGTCTTTGGTGTCATCCATGCCCAGGATTTAGAAGAGACAGACACCGTCTAGAGGGTGACTGCTCATGCGCACTCTCCTCTGACTGCAGAGTCCTGGCAGTGTCTGTGACCTGTTATCCTCATGGTATTACTCCAGTGGGTGGGAGGCACACAGGGAAACAGGGAAGTAGCTTACCTGGATGCTCCTCAGGTAGGAAGTGGTAGCGTTGAGAGGAAAACCAATGGTCCAGATTCCCAATGGCTTTGTATCTCAATCTTGAGAAGGCTGCCCTTTGCCAGCTTCACCCCTGAAACACTTAGCATCCACTGAGCTCCCCCAGCCTGAGGATGTTGACATGCAGCATATAGGAGAAGCCTGGATATCCTAGCAATCTAGCCCAGCGTTACGTCCTTGCGAAAGTCAGTTTCTTGGCAGCTGCCGGTTCTCATCAATTTGGTAAGGAGGATAGTGGCAGGAGATTGGTTTAAAAATCCTGTGATTCGGGTCTGATAAATCAGAGGAGAGACTGCCTGGCTAGGAGCCACGAGGGCTCCTGAGGTGACTGCAGCCCAGAAATCCTGGCACCGGTACCAGTTGTCTGATCTTGGGCAGGTTGCTTAACTTTTCTGCTTTATTTTTTCCCATTTGGAAAATGGAGATCCTAAGAGTACCTATTACAGGCTCTTGTAAGGATTAACTATGCAGATTCCATAGATCAATACCTGGCAGACAGCAAGCTATGAATGTTTACTTTGTATAATATTAATTTTCTTATCGTTTCATTTTGAGGTAGTCTCGTTATGTAACTTAGGCTAGTCTTGAACTTCATATCCTCCTGCCTCAACCTCCCAAACTCTGAGATTGCTGACACAAGCCACCACCCAGGGTTCTGTCTGGCTTGGAGGTGGGGTCTTGGGGTTGCCCAGACTGGTCATGAACTCGGTTTCCCATACACTGTGCTCAATATTTATAGTCATTTATCAAAAATTGCTAGAAGGCCTGGCCATAATGGTGAATGAGACAGAAAGCTCCACGGAGCTCATATTCCAGAGGAGAAATAGAAATAAGCAAATCAATCACTGAATGTAATGTCAGTTTGCGATGATGTCTCAAAAAAAAAAAACCCACTGGAAAAACAGACAGACAAAAGGACTTGAATTAACACAATCATAAACAAATTAGCATGCTGTCATGATGGGAAGTTACAGAGACAGACCCATGTCAGATAGGGTGGACAGATGGATGTGAAAGTTGTCACACCAGGAGAGGGGACAGAGTCACTGCTCATGAACAGGGAAGGCAAAGTCCTGATGTAGGGACAAGACGGCACAACCGAAGCACAGGCAGAGGCTGCAAGGACAGCCTTACTGTAGAGGAGGCAGTGTCCGCTGGCAGGGGTAGGAGCAGATGCTAGACAGACAAGGGCAGAGGCCTCTAGAGTGTAATGAGGAGGGTGTGTCTTATTTTGATGGGAAGCCATTAGAGTTATTTTGGGTTTTGTTTGTTGAACAAGAGGCTCAATATGTTGCCCAAGCTGGCCTTGAACTAAGATCCTCCTGCCTCAGCCTCCTGAGGGTTATGATTACAGGCTTGTGCAGCCACATACCACTGGAGGGTTTAATAAGGGCATCCGACTATACTTCTGCAAAGATTCCTGTGGGTGCTTGTGGAGAATAAATCCTAGGAGTGACTGCAGGGAGGGAGACCCCGAATCAAGCAGGTTTTGGCCCCCGGCGGTAGCTAGGGTGGTTGAGAAATGAAGATATCTGATGACTGGACTTGGAGATGCTGACTCACCCCACTCTGGTTCGAAGGTTAACCAGATGTCAGCTGATTCATTTTAAAGAGCTGGTACAGCCGCCAGGCCTAGTGGATATTGCCTCGGCTGAGGAGCCGTCTTCCTGCAGGCTGGAGCCCCAGATGCTGACATCCTGCTGAGCCAGCGCTAGCCCAGGCCACACGGGGCCCCTCCCTCCAGAAGGAGGTGGTATGGGCCCCGTTCACTCTGACATTCTGACTGACCTTTCTTGTCTCTAACCCTGTGTATTTGCCTTCGTTTCGGTGCCACAAGGCTGGCCCTGCTGGCTGGCCTTTGTCTTGTGAAGCCTCCTCTTCCTGCCTGTGTTCTAGGCAGCCATGTCAGCGCTCCTGGTCTGAGTGTTCACTGCTGTGCCAGAAGAGGTCTATGAATGGTGAGGACTCCTTAGCCTGGGCCTGGCCACATTGGTGCTCCGTGATGCGAGTCCTGACACTTGTGACTTGCGGGAAGCTGCCTGCAGGACGCTGGTTCCAGCTCCTCTGCCTGGTCAGCCAGTCCCTCCTGCCAGGTGGTATGAAGCCTCCTTTGTATGGTTCTTGAGAAGAAAGAGCATCACAGCCTGGCCCTTGGCCCACAGGATGACTCAGCCCAAGTGCCTCCTCCTCCTATATGTTTCACCTCTGTTCCTGCCCCCTACCCTAGAAGCCTGCCTTGGGAACAAAGACCACATTCTGGATCAGCCCAGAGGTACCCAGACTCTTGTGCAAGGCTAAAACATACCTCGGAGGATCTAAACCCCTGCAGTGAGCTCCATGGGAACCAGCACAGGTTCCCCCAAGGGCCCTGACTGTACCGCGTCTGCCTGGCCACCCAGCAGCTCTCCCAGTGTGTGCTGGCCTGAATAAGAACCACGTGCACGTGACATAGCCTGCTGTGACAGAAGCCACAGTGCTGTTCTTGGCTCCCTTTCTATGGCCTAGTGAGAGACAATGCTGTTATCCTTGGGCTTGTCAAAGAAAGATTCTTATTATACATTTTTAAAATGTTATTTTTATTTTTAATTAATAAAATTTTAAAATAGGCTTAAACAGGATTTGTTGAGCTCCTTCTCATCCTGTTATGTGAAGCCATGAGCATCTGAAAAAAATTACTTTTTAACATCTAGGGTTTATGTATATGGATTTAGTTGTTTATTTGAGGCCAGATCTTACTTTGCACTTACTATATAATACAGGCTGGCCTCAGACTCATAGCAAGCCTCTGCCACAGCTAGGATCACAGGCATGAACTTCCTTTCATACCTGGATAGCCTCAAGTTTTAAGGCAATTGTTTAAAGATTTGGGCCCTGCCATGGAAGCAGGCGAGGTGGACAACACCTTTCAATCCCAGCACTTGGGATGCAGAGGCAGGTTGGTTTCTGGGAATTCCAGGACAACCTGGTCTACAAAGCAAGTTCCCCGCCAACCAGATGCAGAAGGAAGGAGATGGAAGTGGGATGGGCAGAGAAGGAAAGAAAGAGAGGGAAATCTGGTAGGATCAGCATCATTGTCACCAGCCTGTGGCATGGTGGCGTGTCCTTGGGACGGAGAGGGAAGATTACTTGAGGCCAGGTGTTTGATGCGAGTCTGATCTTGAACAAACTAGAAGGAAAATGTTAGTCTGTTCTGATACTTGGAGATAACATAGTTTGCTGAAATGTCCCTTGCAGATGCCATTTGACTTTCCAGGATGCTGTCCTGACAAGCCTGCTGTAAGCTGAAAACGAAGGCACACTTCATTATTCCCGCTTTATTGGTGATATACTGTAGACAGCCAGGACTTCCTAAAGAGACACAGTGGCAGCACAGAACTAGGAGGAAGAACCCCTGTCCTCAGAGAGCATGGCAGAGGGTGCTGGCTTGTAGTCTCAAGTCTATTTGTTTAAGAATTAGGAGCTACTGAGAAACTTGGAGTGAAAGTGAACCAGGCTGATGTGGTGTGGGGATCGCTGTGGTGTTCAGGAAGAAAGTGACAACCCTAAAACACTGCACTGAAATGTAAAATCCCCAGTAGCAGAGTACTTGGGTTTTCAAATATAAAAGCCTCAGTATTTTCATAGGTTTACTTGTATGACATACTGTCTAGGTGATTTTAATATGCAGTCTTGAAACACACCACCAAGGAGATAGAAGTGCTGCTCGATGTGGAGAAATGGGAATGTTGTGAGCACTGGGACAAGAACAAGTGACTGACAAATGTGGGAAACACGATGTGGGAGCAGAACGCTTTCATGGAAGTCACACAGGGCTCTTTTGCTTGTCTTTGAAGACCTAAGAGATCCCACTCTGTCTTCCATGGGTCCATTCTTATCCCCACACCAACATTACATATGACCACAGCGGGGTCTGTTCAGTTCTAGTTTCCAGTAGATGTGACCCTTAACCCTGAAAGGAACACCACAGTGGACACAGCACAGTGTGAAAGGCCAAGGCGAAGCCAACATGGAATCAGTACAGATGACGCTTGCCAAAAAAACGTGCAGGGAAAAGAATGTTCCGCGAGGTGCGGCTGTAAGAGTGTGCAGATGCTCTGGCGGGGAGACGGCTGGGAAAGGCTTTCTGGAAGCAGGAACAGTTAAGCCACATATTCAGGAAAGGATGTGGAGCAGGCAGAGCACTTGAGGATGCAGGCTGTACCACGCACACCACGAACCTCGGCATGTATCTGGGAGCAATGTAATTCCGTGTTTACCTTGTGCCGGAGCGTTATGTAAGGAGGCGCTTGAAAATTCATGGGGAGTGCTGAGACGGATGTAATGAGAGAGGCCAGATAAAGGAGTTTGAAATTTTAATGCAGGAAATGATGAGCTGTCAGGTTTAAGCTGGAAGGTGGGGATGGGACCAGCATCTGCGAGTCTAGGCAAGCTGAAGTGTTTCTATTCCTGGGCTGAAGCTTTGAAGTCCCGCAACTCTTCTTCTTTTAATGGGGGCTGTGGGGTCCTCAGCATTCATTTCCCTAGCTGTTCATATTTTTAATGCTTTTATTAGCATATATTAAGTTACACAGTGACAGGTTTTCCCATTTCCCATTGTCATGAGGATCTGTGTGTTTACTAAGATGGTGTCGTATGTGTGGATCGTCCACACCTGCCCGTTCGCTCAAATGCTTGCCGAGAAGATACGCCTGCATCTGTGTATCAAGCCCTCTGGCTGTGGCCTCACTGTAGCTCCTTGGTGTTCAGCCTGGGCCTGGTTATGTTGGGTTGGTTTGCTGGGGGTAGTGGAGTACAGGAGAGAGATGGGCTTACCATTCAGATCTGGAGAGCTAGGCCGCCAGTGGGGGAGAGCAGACTGAAGATGCTAAGGGGCAACATTTGAAGATGTGACTGTAACTCAGGTCTTACCTGTGACAGAAGTGGAGTAAGGTAGTTATTTCTCAAATGGTGTCCAGATTTCCACCTGGAAATTCCCCTTGAATGAGTATTTCCTCTGGAATGGCTACCAGAGGATCTGCAGGGAAGTTTGGAATATTCCCTTAAAAATTTCTCTCCTAGCTATTTCCAGGAAGTTACATGTTGAGGAAAGAGTTCCAAGGGTCTGGGCTGAAGCCAAACAGAAGGCCCAGGAAGGGGATCTGTGGATGTACCCTAAAGGCTGCCTGGACACTAGGGTCATGTGAATTCTGCTAGCCACAGCCAAAAGTGTCTAAATATATGCTTTCTGATTTTTAAAACAATTTTAAATATGTTTTATGACTTATGTGTATTTGCCCCGTGTGTGTGTGTGTGTGTGTGTGTGTGTGTGTGTGTGTGTGTGTTGGTGATGGCAGAGGCCCTAAGATGGAGCCAGATAGCCCTCCCCACCCCGCAGCTGAGTACCAGGCAGTTCTGAGCTCCCTGATGTGGGTGCTGGGAATTGAACATCAGGCCCTTTACAAGAACAGCAGGTGTTCTTAACCACTGAGTTCTCTCTTCACCCATCTTTGGATTTGTTTTAAACACAAAGCTATGTAAAGAGTTTTTGCCCATTGACCCCACCAGACCAGGACTGGATGCCCTCAAGCACAGGCTGAAGGAATGAGGGCTCAGCAGATAGGACTGTGAGTGTGACTTTGGTCTCCCTCAGAGCGGCTGTTGTGTGTGTCCAGAGCTCACGTGAGTGGCGGAGTGTCTATGTGAATGGCTTGAAGCTGTCTCCTGGCTCCTTAAGATCAGGGTAGTGGCTGGAATAGAGCCTCTAAGTGAAGCAGTGTGGTCCCGCCCGCTCTTCCTCCCCATCTAGCTGCACACCAGAAGCAGTGGGAGCTGCACCAGCACCAGCTCACAAGGACTTCATGTGGGCCTGTGAGTGGAGGACCCTGGTGACCTCCTCACGGCCCTGGGTTCTCCTGGGCTCTGTTCTGGGCTTGTCCAGTGCCCATGGGAATGCAGCGAGGCAGGCATAGTGACCTGTGGGCTCGAGGCCCTGGAAACCACCCCCCTCCACAGATTTGAATAGGTGAATAAATTAAATGTTTTGTTTGATGTGCCTTGGTTTGGATTTTTTTTTTTTTTGAGATAGGTCTCATTTTGTAGCCTAGGCTGCCCTCAAACTTGTGACAATTCTCCTGCCTCAGCTTCTCACATGCTAGTCATATAGGTGTGACACCCCCCCCCCAACACCTGGCATAGATAAATAAAATGTCTGTGAGCCCTGAAGCACGTGGGTGGTTCCGAGGGCTGGCTGCCTGTCTCTCAGGCCTTGTGTGAATGTTGCTCATATACAGGGCCCTTAGAGGAAGGGTCTAGACCAAAGAGAGATGGTTCCTGCCCATTTCTCTTACTCTGGGTGTGGTCGGGGAAGGGGTGCTTTTGGCTTTAAAACCAAACAACCTTACAAGGTAATATACTTATTACAAATACTCACGTGTTGGTCATGATGGCACAGGCCTGTAACCTCAGCTGGAATCAAGAGTTCAAGCTTCAAGCCCGGTGGGTGGTGGTGGCGCACGCCCTTAATCCCAGCACTTTGGAGGCAGAGGCAGGCGGATTTCTGAGTTCGAGGCCAGCCTGGTCTACAGAGTGAGTTCCAGGACAGCCAGGGCTACACAGAGAAATTCTGTCTCGAAAAAAAACAAACAAAAAAAAAAAACAAAAACAAACAAACAAACAAAAAAAGAGTTCAAGCTTTGGCTGCTGGGGCTGCAGGGCTAGGTTGGACCCCCAGAACCAATCATGGAAGAGAGAACCAAGTTCTGAAAAGTCGTCCTCTGTGTATGTACATGTGTATACATGCAATGGCAACAATAATAAACATTTAAAAATAGTTTTAGTGCCGGCACGGACCACATAGTGAGTTCAAGGCTAGCTCGCCTAGGCTGGGTGCTGAGACCTATGTCTCAAAACTAAAAAAGATCCAAGTGATTCCAAAGTGTCTGGAGTGTAAGTGAAGCTTCCCTCTTGTCCCGTCTCATCCCTAAGGTCTTTTAATTTCCCTAACTTCTCTTGATGGTGGCAAGGACAATCCTAACAACATGAGTAAAACACGGAGCTGCACTGTTGAGTTTGCTGTCTGTAGCATCAGAATAGCTGGACAGCAGCTCCATAGCCTTCTCTGGCATCTCATTTAATGTTTCAGAGGGGAAACCTGTCCCAGAGATATCCCCCCCCCCCCCGAAGTCCCTCAGTCTGTGGACGAGTCCCAGAGAGGCGAAGTGACACATTTGTGGCAGACAGCCTGAGCCCTGCTACCCTGACCACTCCATGGGCAGTAAGGAGAATTTTCTACTGCTATCTACCTGTATTGATCCACGGGGCCCCATCTTGACAGCATTCTGTGAAGCTGAGGCTGGTGTGTGTGTGTGTGTGTGTGTGTGTGTGTGTGTGTTAGAGTTATTGCATTATTGCAGCTTGGGAAGTGAGGGAGCTGCCTAAACTCACACACACAGGTCTGGAATCCAAGGCTTTCTCAGTTTGCACTCAGTGTCCTGCATTAGCTGAGGGGCTGTTATAGGCCAGGTGTAGTGGGACAGTCAGCATGACCGGGGCCTTGCTGGCACCTGGTGCAGAGCACAGCACCCTAGAGACACCCTCATCATCCTTAGAAAGGGTCCAGATCCCAGGTCTGGACACTGAGCGCAGAAGGCCCCACACACTCTCCTTCCCCGTGGCCCCTCTGTCCCTGTCTCCCACCCCTGCCTCCTCTCTGGTTCTTTGTCCATTTGTCTCTGTCCCTCACTGAGTGTGGTTCCTGCCTCCTTGTCACATTATTATCCTTCCTCCTGTCACATGCTCTCTGTCATTCCAATGCAGGCGTGCTTGTCACCATGACAACAGAGACAGGCCCAGATTCTGAGGTGAAGAAGGCTCAGGAGGAGACTCCCCAGCAGCCTGAGGCTGCCGCAGCTGTGACCACCCCGGTGACCCCCACGGGCCACAGCCACGCAGAGACCAATTCCAATGAGAAGCATCTGACCCAGCAGGACACGAGGCCTGCTGAACAGGTGTGTACTGGGGTCTGGGACATCCCTCCTCCCTCCCCACTAGTCCTCCTGGTCCAGTTCTTAGGGTCCTGGTATTTCCTCAGCTGGAAAGGAAGGATTCAGATGTGTTCGTGACCTATTACACATTAAACTCTGGGCTGGGGCATGCTGGCCATTTTATATTTAATTCCCCAGTCCCAAGAGAGAAGGCGTCATCTCTCCCATTTTATGCTGAGAGGATCTGTGACTCAGTGCAGTGAACCCTGTTACCCAAAGCCACATACAAAGCCAGAGGTGGAGCTGAGACCCAGAACGCAAGCCTTTTCACATTAGTCTCTGCCTTCTGCTCAAGCTTGACAAAGCCGGTGAGACCTTGACGGACTCATCCCCTGAGAACTACAGAAGCCTGAGGGGCTCACTGAGCCCTCCATTTACGCTTTCCTCATCTGTAACAGGCACAGAGAGGCAAGGACTTGGCCACACTGATGGAGGAAGCCAGCTCTTTCCTCCATTGTGGTCACCACAGCTTCCATCTTACGTTAGACCTAGAACAGGTAAGATGGGAGAGACCAGACAGATGTCCTGATGAGTCACTCACTGTTCTAGGGAGAGGGACAGGGCAGCTGGTGCTGACTCTGGTTCTCTGGGCTGCTCCTATCTGCAGAGGCTGTCCATCGTAGTAGTAGCCTGCAGGAAGACGACACAGACCCCTCAGCTTGCATGGAAACCGCAAATTCCTATCATTATACACCAATCTGTTTACAACCCCTGGTCACCCTGAGGGTCTTAGAAGGTGGCACGTCTTGTTTTATGGGCATCTTGGCCTCAGGCACCCAGCTACTCCTGGTTGTTTCAAGTTCTCTGACTTCCTTCTTGCTTGGCCCACAGAGCCTGGACATGGGGGATAAGGATTACTCTGAGGCCGATGGCCTGTCGGAGAGGACCACACCCAGTAAGGCCCAGAAATCACCCCAGAAGATTGCCAAGAAGTTCAAGAGTGCCATCTGCCGAGTCACCCTGCTTGATGCCTCTGAGTACGAGTGTGAGGTGGAGGTAGGAACGCCCAGCGCCATATGCCCTGCCCCAGGCTGGCTGGCCGCAGCGCCAGGCGAGCTCCTGTGTGTCCTGAGTCCAAGCCAAAGCACAAGAGGAGCCACTGTGGTGTCCGGAGCGGTGGCTTGGCCTCGTACACCCGAATGCAGATGGTGACACCAAGGTCCAGGAAGGGTCATTACTCCAAATTAAGACTCAGCACAGCCTAGTATCAGGAAAAAAGGTGTCTTGGGGTGCCCGTGCCTTGGTAAAAATGTCACCATTTAAGGATTGATATGCAGAGCTGACCACAGAAGGACAGTCCCACTGTGATTCCAAGTTCCACTCTGTCTCCTGTAACCCCCATCCGCAACCAAAGGCTCACATCTTTTTTTTTTGTTTGTTTGTTTGTTTTTTTGTTTTATCGAGACAGGGTTTCTCTGTGTAGTCCTGGCTGTCCTGGAACTCACTCTGTAGACCAGGCTGGCCTCGAACTCAGAAATCCGCCTGCTTCTGCCTCCCAAGTGCTGGGATTAAAGGCGTGTACCACCACCGCCCGGCTAGGCTCACATCTTTTGATGGGCAGGGAGGCGTCTTCTCTTTCTCTCCCACAAGCCTTAGAACTTTGGGTTTCAGCTGCTTCTCTTGATTTCTGTTAAGCAGAAATCTCCAGAATGCTCCCCTGCAGGTCCATGGTCTAGGAAGACCCTGGCAGGGCCTATAAGAGAAACCTAGATGCTGTGGACATTGCGAACCCAGACAGCAGCGCCTGTGGCAGGAGTGCTGGAGCCTGCCTCCTGTGGGAAGGCTTGCGGGGACTCTTTCTTTGGGCAATGGATCCTGGATCAACTCCCAGCCCCACCAGCAGGTCCACTAGCCTCACAAAACCTCTTCTCTCTTCCTCAGAAGCACGGCCGGGGCCAGGTGCTGTTTGACCTGGTCTGTGAGCACCTTAACCTCCTGGAGAAGGACTACTTCGGTCTGACCTTCTGCGATGCTGACAGCCAGAAGGTGCCCGGCTGGGGAGGCAGGGTGTGGTGAGAGGGCAGGGAGGCTTCTGTAGGCCTGACTTCCAGCTTCCCCCAGACTTTCAATAGGCATCTCCTGTTTCTACATTAGCAGCCCTAACTGCACACAGGTCTCTGGCCTGGCTCCCGGCCCCTAGTCTTTTCTAAGGTATTCCCAAATGGGTAACTGGAGCGCTGTGGTGAGCTTGCCTGGGTTCCCTGAGTAACCGAGCAGTCCTGCCCACCGTCTTCCTCCCACCCTAGTCGGGCTGCCTGGCTTTCCCGCTAGTTACAGCTGCAGTGCTTGGTCACCGTGGCCATCTCAGGGCAATACCAGCCCTGGCACCATGTCTAAACCCTGCTGGGAATCCAGGCCTCATTCCCTAATGCCAATTAAGTGGATCCAGACAAGGATGTCCCTGTACGCGTCTGTGGCTGGCCACTTCTGGATAGCTGTCTCCCCCGGTTCCACCCTGCCCACTCCTGCGACTTCCTTCTAAAGGACAAATCTGTCCTCTTGCAGAACTGGCTGGACCCCTCCAAGGAAATCAAGAAGCAGATCCGGAGTGAGTGTTTGCTTGTGGTGGGTGTGTGAAGATGGGTGGGCAGGGCCTGGCTCCAGTGCTCCCACCTGCTTTGTAGTGTGCTCCTGGATCTCCATACTCGTCTGCCACTCATGGAGGGCCTAAGAGAAGGCAGTGCAGGAATGATGTAGCACTACCTTATAGGTAACAAGTCTGAGGTCCAGAGAACGGAAGTGACAGTAAGAGCCACACAGCAAATTAGCAAAGAGACCATAAATGCGTACAGGAAATCAGCTCTGCAGAGTCTTCCAGAAAAAGGGGTCAAACAGATGACCTAGAAATAGCTAGCCTTCTGTCCAGGGATTGTGTAGTAACTAATAGCCCTTAACTCAGGTCCAGCGAGTGGTAGCTACTTACACAAGGTCACAGAGCCAAGTGCTGGCTCAGCCTATCTTGAGCCCTGGCTTTTGTCTTGTTCTCTGTTTCAATGCCTCTGGAGGAGGGAGATGAGCCGGTCGGCAGCCTGTCTTTTCTGACCTGGGGAGAAGCATGTTGGAAGGGGTGCGAAGGCTTTCGAATAGTGGCAGGAGGCGGTGGGGAGCCTTAGCAAACGTGGACACCTGGGACCTCCATCCCAGGCCCCGCACCTTCCATATGCTTGGCCTCTGCAGGGTTGGACTCCCCGGTCCCCTGGCTGGGAAGCTGCAGCTGAATCTGTTGCTATGGCAGCAGGTAGCTGGCCCCTGGAAGCCAGCTGACTACAGGAGGGGGCTGGAGGAGCTTTTCCTGCAGGTTCCTGACAGTTGGAGACAAAGAGGCAGGCACAGAAGCAGAGCACGCTTCTGTGGGTCAGCAGGGTTTTAGGTCTGAATTTTACACTGTCTTCTAGTAGTGCCAGTCCTGCTGGGAGGCCAGCCTTTCATGCCTTGAAAGAATTGGAACAGATACAGGCAGCCAAGTGGGTAGAGGTAATAAAGACTAGTAGCCTGGAAAAGAGAGGCAGGCAGGCCCAGTGACAAAGCCCTAGGGTCACTGCCCAGAGCAAGCCTGGAGGTCCCGCCCACCTGTCTCCACACATGGGCATGGTCCTGTGACAACTCAAGCCATGGCCTTCACACCTTGTAGCCTCAGACCTTAGGAAGCACCTCCTCCAGAGGACAGGGGAATTGCCGTACTAGGCAATTACGTGCTTGCTACTTAAGCACATGGACCCAAGTTCAGATTCTCAGCACCGAGGTGAAGGCAAGAGGGCAGTGCACATTCGTAACACGGGTGGATTGCAGGGCCTGCTGGGAGCTACGTTGATATGCTTCGAGTTCAGAGCCTAGTATCAGAAAATTAGGTGAAAGTGGGCGACCCAGCATCCATGCCGACCGTCTGTGACAACTCGAGTCTGTCATAAGGAAAAGAGGGAGGACTTAAGGGTGACAGTATGGGGTGTGTGGGGTATGGGGAGGCATGCGATACATGGTGCACATGTATGAACCTGTCAAGAGTAAGGAGTGCTAGAGGGATGGCCCAGTGGTTAAAGAAAGCACTTGCTCTTGCACAGGACCTGGGGAAGCTTCCCAGCACCCACCATCTGTAACTCCACTTCCGGGGGAATCTGGTGCCCTCTTCTGGCTTCTGCCGGCACTGCACGCACATGGTGCACTTGTTACACAGGCAAAACTCTTATATGTGTTGAATAAAAATAAATAAATCGGAGCTAGAGAGATGGCTCAGTGGTTAAGAGCACTGACTGCTCTTTCAAAGGTTTTGAGTTCAAGTCCCAGCAACCACTTGGTGGCTCACAACCATCTGTAAAGAAATCTGACGCCCTCCTTCTAGTGTGCCTGAAGACAGCTGCAGTGTACTTAGATATGATAATAAATAAACCTTTAGGTGGCAGTGTGCAAGGCCAGAGTGAGTGAGAAAGCTAGCAGGACTGACCAGAGCAAGCAGAGGTCCTGAATTCAAATTCCCAGCAACCAATGATGGCTCACAACCATCAGTACAGCTGCAGTGTACTCATATTCATACATACAAATAAATAAAGAAACAAATCTTTAAATAAATAGATAAATCTTTAAAATAATAATAGAGCATTAGAGAAAGATACAGCACATCAACTTGTGGTCTCCATAGTACATGAACAAGGTCAACACACAGTGAGTGCACACACACACACACACAGTGAGCACGTGCGCGCACACACACACACACAGTGAGTGCACACACACACACACATGCACACACACACACAGTGAACACACACACAGTGAGCGCACACACACACAGTGAGCGCATACACACACACAGTGAGCGCACACACACACACAGTGAGCGCACACACACACACAGTGAGCGCACACACACACAGTGAGCGCACACACACACACAGTGAGCGCACACACACACAGTGAGCGCATACACACACACAGTGAGCGCATACACACACACAGTGAGCGCACACACACACACAGTGAGCGCACACACACACAGTGAGCGCATACACACACACAGTGAGCGCATACACACACACAGTGAGCGCACACACACACACAGTGAGCGCACACACACACACAGTGAGCGCGTGCACACACACACAGTGAGCACATACACACACACAGTGAGCGCACGCACACACACACAGTGAGCGCACGCACACACACACAGTGAGCGCACACACACACACACATACACACACACACACACACACACAGGGTGAGCGCACACATGCACACACACACACACACACACACCTCCTCTATTAGAGCTTTGCCTCTGTGCCCGTCTCTGAAATGCCCACCTACTCACCTGCAGTGGTCACTTCCCCTCTCCCTTGATCGCAGTGGCTGCAGAGCCCTGATACCCTGGCTTTCCCAGATAGCTATCCTTCCCTCAAGCCACACTGCCTGTCACCTAAGACACCTTGGGCCATGCCTCTGAGGCTCTGCTTCTTATTGGCAAGTGGACCCGCCTTTCCTGCCTTAGCTGGAGTGACAGGAACGTGACGCGTATTTAGACATGACCAGGCACAGCTGCCATCGGCTTCTGGCCACAGTGCTTGACTGTGAATTCTAGCTCAGTGCCTACATCTTGCGTTTCAGAACTGTCCCGTGTCTCAGTCTCCTCGCTGTAAGGTGGGGTCATGAGAGCAGGGCTTTGGGTCAACAGGGTTTTAGGTCTGAATTTTAGACTATCTTCTAGACACAGAGGCAATTGCCCGGGCACTCAGTGTGCACTGGCTCTGAGTACTATTTGCTGTCGCTGCTGTCCTTCCTGAGACAGAGCCTGTGTCCCTGGAGGCCTTTTCTAAGGGGTCTATGTAACTAAGAACCTGGGCTCTAGGGTCAGCTGACCAGAGTTTGGAAACCTGCTCTCTGTTACCAGTTAGCTGGCTGGTCCTTAAAAGCTTCATCTATGAAAAGGAAACAGAGTTTGGAAAGGTAACTTGCCGGCAGAGTGCTTGCCTGGCAGAGTCAGGGCCCTGGTTTGATCCTGAGTGCTGCAAAAAACCTGCAGCAAAACAGAACAGCAACAAAGTTAACCAGCCAACCAATCAGCAAACACTGCACTCTTAGGGGCATTATGAAATCTAAATTCCGATGCCGTAGATAGAGGTGGTCACCTTGTTGACTGGGTTTCTGTGTTCTCATCCATTAACCATGTTTTAGTGAAGGGTTACTTTTCTTGTGTGTGTGTGTGTGTGTGTGTGTGTGTGTGTGTGTGTGTGTGTGTGAGAGAGAGAGAGAGAGAGAGAGAGAGAGAGAGAGAGAGAGAGAGAGAGAGAGAGAGGTGGGTGGAGGCATGCCACACATGTGGAGGTCACAGGATGCTCTCAGGAGTTTCTCTTTTCTGTGGGTTCCGGAGCCTGGAAGTCATCCAGCTTGTGTGACAGGACTGTTCCCCACTGAGCCACCTCACTGGCCTACTCCCAAGTTGTTAGCCTGGGCCTCTGTTTCCCTGTCTATCAGATGGGAATGATGTTCCAGGACGGGGAAATCCATGGAAGATTGCTCACAGGCTAGCGCGTCTAGAGGTTGGTGAGGCCTCCCTGACACCTTCCGCCTGGTGATGTCGCCTCCCCCTCTTCCTCTTAGGTAGCCCCTGGAGCTTCGCCTTCACTGTCAAGTTCTACCCTCCCGACCCCGCCCAGCTGACAGAAGACATCACAAGGTAAGGATTGAGAAGAGAGGGGTGGTGTGCTGGTCCTGTGGATCTGTGAGTGGGGCCGGGCATGCTGGCCCTGGGAGACAGAGTCTGTGTGTGATAGAGTGGCAAATGCAGATGCCTTTCCGAGCCAGTGTCTCAAGAAAGCAGAGACTGTGAGGGTGTGAGGACCACAGTGCAAAGGTCACCTCAGCGCTGGTGTTAGACCCATGCGCCTTTGAAAGGGCAGATGTATCTAAATGCTGTGTGACCAGCAGCATGGTTCGTGAGGTAAAGGCTCGTGCTCCACAGACCCGACACCTTGAGTCCGAGTCCAGTCCGTGAGAGCCAAGCAAAAACAGGAGAGAAAACAATTCCAAAGCCGTCAATTAAAATGGTTGTTGTCGGGCTCTGGGAAATCTCTAACCTATGGGAACTGGGCCTGAAAGTTGAGTGAAGTTAAATATTTTAGATATTTATGTTAGAAAAAACACACATTTTAGATCTTGACGAACTTTTTGTAAACCCAGTGGGAACCCTCCCTGGGCCAAGCGACCTGGCAGGCATAAAGTCTGATGTTTTGGGTGGAGCACCAGACTGTGGTGTCGAGAGAGAAGGAGGATGGCAGGCTTTGTGTGTGGGAGTTTGACGTCCTCTGTGCAGGTCAGGCCTGTGGAGGTAAGGAAGCAGGTGAGCCCTGTCGGGGCGCCTCGGCTGCTGCCGTGACCAGGGACATAGGCTCAGTGGCTTGAGAATTGGCAGTGGGAGCCGAGTGTCCCTCGGGGTAGAGCTTGCGTGAGCTCACCCTGCCACTGGAAAGCAGGACAGGGAGAAGCCCCTGTCTTCCTCATCATAGGGTATCCTGGTCTGGCACCGTTCACACCGTGGGCCTTACACCCCCAAAGTAAGCAGAGGACTGGGAGCTTTGCGCAGTGGGAGGGGCTGCTAGGCCACGCTTGCTCCTGCCCACCTCGCCTGTTTCTTTTCTCTCTTCTTTTGAACCTAAGGCCTCATGCATTTTAGACAAGCACTGTGCACAAGCTATATCTCCAGCCCTCTTTTTTTTATTAAAAAATTTAATATTTATTATTTTATTTTAATATTATTTTAAATTATTTTTTAAGTATTCTTTTATTAATACTTAGATGTCTGTGTGAGGTGTGTGTAGGTGCCTGTAGAGGCCAGAAGTAGGTGTCAGATCTCCTGGCTCTAGCATTTCAGGCAATTGTGAATGACCCGCAAGGGTCATGGGAGCAGCACAGGTCCTCTGGAACCTGTGTATGTTTATTCCTAACCACTGAGCATCTTCCCAGTCACTTCTTAAGAAATTTTAAAAGTCTCAGTAATCTTCCTGGGCTGGCTTTGAACTTCTGATCTTCCCACCTCAGCCTCCTTAGCCTGAAGTTATAGGCCTATACCACCAGGCCTGGGTATCAGGTCCACTGTTAATGGCTGATACCCACTGGCTAGACAGTATACCAAGTTTTAGGATGCTGCCTCTGGCCTTGGGAGAGACAACAGATGTTTCTGAAATAGAGCAGGTCCCAGGCCTTGGCCTCATAGCCCTTCTGTGAGCCCCGAGATCAGCTTGGGGCCAAGGTGACAGTAGCCATCTCCTAATCCATAACTTTAGGTCAGCACAGCTACCAGAATGTGTCTTTTCTTGTGTGCCAGACCCTGGGCATGGGGTTTCTGGGGACACCGGGAGGAAGGTTGGCCCTGTCCAGCACAGATGGCTCCAGAAGGTAGGGTCGGAGGAGCAGCTGATACAGTCAAAAATAGTGAGGCCCCAAATAAACTGGTCAAAATGACAAATTGATGGAAATGAAGGATTGGCCAGAGCGTTGGCAATGATCTTTGAATTTTTAGACTCTTGAATAAATGTCACAGGCCCGTGCTGGACTCCTGTGGTGTGTCAGCCGCTGCAGATCCTGGCCTGTGCACACCCTGACATTGCATGTGACCGTTCCTGGCTTTGGTTCTGAATTTGAAACAATGTCACAGAACACTAAGTATTCTACTAAGTCAAAGTGACTTTGAAGGAGGAGACTTGGGCCGTGAGTGAAAAATTGACAAAACTCAGAAGAAAAGGGCATGGAGACGTCCCTGGCTGAGGAAGCAGCAGCCCAGGCCTTTCCTCAGTGAGCAATAACTGTGGAAGAGGTCGCAAAATGGCTTAAACGGTAAAACCATCCAACCGTGAATGTAAGCAGAAAAAGCCTTAGCCTGGTGTCTGGAAATGTTTCCTTAGACCAGATTGGTTAGTAAACAATTCACGTAGGACTGGAGGCAGAAGAAAGTTTGCGGAAAGGGCCAGCAAGATGGTTCAGTGGTAAAGGTGCTGGCTACCAAGTCTGATGACCTGAGTTCGATCCCCAGGACCCCACGTGTTAGAAGGAGAGAATCTACTCCCGAAGTTGACCTCTGACCTCTGCACACTCTGTGACATGCTCATGACTCCTCCCTGCCATATACTCTCTCTCCCCACCCCGCCCACCTCTCTCTCACTGAATCAGTGTAGAAAAAGCCCTGATAAACAGGTCCACCAGGGCTGTAGAATGTGGTAGAGAGGTTATATACGCATGGAGAGTTCTGAGTGCTAATGGGGAAACCTCTCTTAAGTTATGGCCTTGGGTGTGACAAAGAGCTCTAGAACCCAACAAAGCTTTTGGTCCTGTTTGCATATTAAAGCAGCCGTCAGTTAAAGCCTTGTGCCTGTCTGTGTTCACAGAGCAGCAGTGTTTGAACACCATGTGACTAACTGGTGGCCTTGGAGAAGGAGCTGGAAATGGCCCTCTAGAGGAAACTCAGAGACACTGCTAAAGTTTCCTCCCTTCCCCCATCTGAAAAAAATATCAACTTGCAAGAGCAGGGGAGGTAGAGCGTGTGCCTAGCTTGCAGGGAGCCCTGGGTTCTGTCCCCAGCACTGCATAAGCCACATGTGGTGGTGCAGGCCTGCTATCCTGTCACTTAGGAGACTGAGTCTGAGTCTGGGGCCAGCTTCAGTTATGCAGTGATAGCCTTTAAAACGGAAAACACAGAGCATGTTAGATCTCATAACAGCCTGGCATAGTGGAGCATACCTATAATCCCAGCACGTGTAAGGTGGAGGCAGGAGGACTCGTATTCAAGAATAGCCTGGGCTATATAATGAGTTCCAGGCCAGTCTGAGACCCTTGAAACCAACTAATTGGGTGAGGGAGATGGTTCAGTGGGTTAAGTTCTTGCACATAAGTGTGTGGAACCGAGTTTGAGTCCCCAGAACAGATGTGAAAGGGCAGCCGTGGTAATGTGCGTCTGTCATCCCTGTGCCCCTGTGGTAGGATGGGAGGTAGAGACAGCAGACGCCTCACAAGTTCCACAGCCAGATATCTTGCTGTACACAGGAGTGAACAACATAAAGAGGCTGCTGCACACAAGGATCAACAGTCACGATTGCTCTCTGGGACTGGAGAGATGGCTCAGTGGTTACGATCACTTGTTGCGCTTACAGACAACCCAGGTTCAACTCCCAGCATCCACACGGTGGCTCGCCACCATTCAGAACTCTAGTGTTGAGGGATCTGATGTCCTCTTCAGACCTCCACAGACACCAAGCAAGCACATCATACACACACATACACACGGGCAAAACACTCATTCACATACAGTAAAATGAATAACCTTTTTTTTTTTAAGATTTATTTATTTTATGTATGTGGTGAATACACTGTAGCTGTCTCCAGACACACCAGAAGAGGGCATCAGCTCCATTACAGATGGCTGTGAGTCACCATGTGGTTGTTGGGAATTGAACTCAGGACCTCTGGAAGAGCAGAGACAGTGCTCTTAACCACTGAGCCATCTCTCCAGCCCAATAACTCTTAAAAACTGTTCTCTGACTTCCACACACACACACTGGTATGTGTGCACTTGCACACATTGTACACACATACCGCCAAACAAACCAATTAACAAAACAAACAAAAACCTGCAAGTCATTTTCCCCCAAGAGCCAAACTAGTGGTCGTCCCACTGAGCTTGTCTCTCATGGTGTCTCTCACAGCGTGTCTCTCACGGCGTGTCTCTCACGGCGTGTCTCAAAACCTGTTCATCAGACACAGCCTCTCGTCAGCCAGGACATCTCACTGTCCGGTGGGCTGCTTTTGTTTGGTTCTCTGGGCCTTGTGGAGGGGTAGAGCCATGCCCACCTCTCTCCCTGCTGTCCTCAGGTACTACCTGTGCCTGCAGCTGAGGGCAGACATCGTCACAGGCCGTCTGCCCTGCTCCTTTGTCACGCACGCCCTGCTGGGCTCCTACGCAGTGCAGGCTGAGCTGGGTGACCATGATGCCGAGGAGCACGTGGGCAACTACGTCAGCGAGCTGCGCTTCGCCCCGAACCAGACCCGGGAGCTGGAGGAGAGGATCATGGAGTTACACAAGACATACAGGTGAGCGAGCCCGGTCCACGCCGCAGCCCTCGCAGGCTGAAGGGCTAGGCCTCGGCTGCTGGGGCCCACGTAGGCCACCGGGCACTGCTCCCACCCCGAGCTGCCTGGGAACAGGTCATGTCTCTGGGGTGGGAATAACTGGGACCATCTGTGTGATGGTGAGTAACCACTTGGATCTCCACTTCTTGGGTTCCTGTGTGGGTCAAATTTCCTGTCCTGAGCCTGCAGGGATCAGTTTTCCTGTTACTCAGAGATATAATAATGGTGGCATGTCTCTGGGTAAGGGTCCTGATGCAGAGGCTTTGGTAGATATTCTAAAGTTTGAATGCAGATGCCAACCTGACTGTGCCACTTTGTAACCAGGGGATGGTGACAGGACGTTTCGCTTCCCCGTGCTTTGCTGTGCTCATCTGTTGGGCGTGGCACTGGTCAACATGCCCCATGCAGCTATGAGGGAGGCTACACGGCAGATATTAAAGACACATCACATGTGGGCTGAGTGTCACTCTCCGTCAATTGGGGCATTTGTTTTGTTGATCACGCACTTTGTAGAGTTGTTGATTGCTTATTTGTTGAGTTGTTGATTGCATACTTTGTTCTGGAGTTAGAAGATAATTGGCCAGATGTGTGATTGTTGGCTCATGGCTGAACCTCTGTGAGCGCCGTTCTCACCTATAAATACCCAGTCTGAGATGATGTGTGTGGCTCAGAAGCTGGTGTCTGGAACAGCAGAATTCCTCAGGCAGGGTCTTAAGCTTCCTGGGCTGCAGACACTGAAAGCCCGAAACACCCCTAAGCCATGGTGACAGAGGGAGTAGAGTTCACTGGCACTTCTCGGTGCCTGCTCTGCAGAGAATGCTACCTACCGGGGATCGAACTGATCTGTAGGGTCTTTTTAGGCTGGAAGTGCTTAAAAGGATCCAAGCTCAAGGTTGTTATGGGCACATTCTAAAGGGTACAGTGCCAACCTACAGGAAAGACTGGTGATATTATCTCGTCCCTATACTTCGAGGGAGCAGGGAGGGTTGTGTGCTGTGAACTGCATCTGGAGAGGATGATCATGACCAGATGTGATGATTCATCTATGGGGATATGCCTGCTCAGTGTGATGGATGCTGGGTCAAAGATGGCAAATAAATGCTCTCAGAGATTTGCACGCCAACGTGGCTGGGTTCATACTGACTACATGGAATCATGTTGAGCAGGACATAAATTGCCATGACCACCTGGAGATTCGATGAGGATGTCCTGCCTGGCATATGCTGTCCTAGAGAGCAAGGTGCCCTGGGGATTTGTAAGAGTCGTAGTAATTCATAGACAGACAGATCAATATGAGCTTGGTCAGTGCCAGCAGCAATCCTCATAAGTCTTTGGACTTAAAGCACATCGACGTCTGGCATCCGTGAATCCCACACAGACCTCCAAGGTGCACAGGGTGCGGTAAATGGAGGCCAGAGGACGTCAGAGACAGATTTGCCTTTGAAATACAACTCAAGCCGTATTGCCTAGAGTTACATTCAGACACAGCTGTTGCTTAATAGTGGCGTGCTCTTCAGCAAGCTAACGAACCTCCCCCAGCACAGGCTGCCTCATCTGAGAGCAGCGCCCGCCTTAGAGTGTATAGGCTGAGTGACCGCAGATAGGTCAAGTGTGCAAACAGGTAACAGCACCATGGTGTACGCTGTCACTGTAACCTGTAGCCTGAGCTCCCTGGCAGCCAGAGCAAAGATGGAACTTGATCTCTGACACAACTCTTACGAAAGGGGTCTGTTTCTTAAGGGAGATTAATTGGCATCTGACACTAAACTGTCTTCTGAGGGGGATGAATAGGAGCCACATTGGGTGATTCTAAAGAACACTCTCTTCATAAGTGGGGTGCCAGTCATGAGAAGCGGCTCTGTAAACTTTATACTTGGGGGCTGGAGAGCTGGCTCAGCGGTTAAGAGCACTGACTGCTCTTCCAAAGGTCCTAAGTTCAAATCCCAGCAACCTCATGGTGGCTCAAAACCACCCATAAAGAGATCTGACTCCTTCTTCTAGTGTGTCTGAGGACAGTTATAGTGTACTTACATGTAACAATAAATACATCTTTAAAAAAATTTATACTTAATTTGGTAGAAACTGAAATATCCTGACTCCCAGTTTAACCCTTGTCTGCTTCCTGAACAAAACAGACCAGACCTGAGTGTTGCAGAAGACAGGGCCTAAAATCCAGTCGCTCTCAGTCCTGTCCTGAGCGCAGAGGGAGGGTCTCAGACAAGGCTCAGCCATTATCTTTCTGGAATGGCCGGGTCTAAAGGTGATACCTACAGCCATGGGCCTTTGTCACAGTCCCCAATCATCACTTTCTTTCCTCAGGGGCATGACCCCGGGCGAGGCCGAGATCCACTTCCTGGAGAATGCCAAGAAGCTCTCCATGTATGGAGTTGACCTGCACCATGCTAAGGTAGCACTGAGCTCCAGCAAGCCCTCTCCTCAGGTGGTTCCTGGGGAACTGCAGGCCCTCCAAAGATGTTTTGCCTCCAGACTGTTTTGCCTCCAGCTTGGAACCTTTGGGGTTCTCGTTTCTCAAAGTTCATAACCTTTAATCCTCTCAACCTTTGCCATCTCCCCTTGGATTGAGTTTCCTCTAAAGCCTGTCTGTGCCACCACTAGACTGGGTGCCTGTGAGAGACAGACTGAGGCCTTAGCTTAGTTTGGTCACACCCATGGCCTGACATGAGTATGTTCCTAAATGTTTGTCGAGTGGATGCACAATTGACAGACCAAGTGACCTAAGAATGGGTGGCCAATCGGGTGAGGTGAGGGGGACAGCTAGGTGACCATAGGGGTTACTAGTTGAGGACTCCACCTACCCCCAGAGCTCAGGATGATGGCAGGCTGCTCCACCTGGCTCCAGAACTCCCATTTTGTGCTCTCTTCTTATGCAGGACTCTGAGGGCATTGACATCATGCTAGGTGTCTGCGCCAACGGCCTGCTCATCTACCGGGACCGCCTAAGAATCAACCGCTTTGCCTGGCCCAAGATTCTCAAGATCTCCTACAAGAGGAGTAACTTCTACATCAAGATCCGGCCTGGCGAGGTGAGCCTGGCCCAAAGCTCTGTCTCCTCACTCACCCCCACACTCCAGGGGTGACCAAACCCAGTAGAGCAGACCGCAGCAGCTGGCCTGGGCTTCTCCTACCCTGGAAACATGAACGGAGTTCTGGGGCTTATGGAAGATGGGTCTCCTTCCTCCCTGCATCTCTGTAGATGGCAGACTCTGGACATGTGACTTTAGATTTTATTCGTGTGTGTTTGTATGCTCAAGCATGCGCACATGCATTCACATGTGCACATGTGCCATGGTCCACATGTGGAGACCAGAGGTCAGGTCATTGGTCGTTTTGCTGTAGTCAGTTTTTCATTATACCATTATTGGTCCTGGGGATCAGACTCGGGTTGTCAGACTGAGTGGCAAGTGCCATTGTGCTGAGCCCTCTCGCCAGCCCTGGCCGTGCACTTTCAAGCAACATGTGTGCATGTGAGCATGCGTTCTCACACATATACTTTATGAGCAAAAATAAAGTGACAACCACATGGATTCAGGCTACATGGAAAAATCAGTACATGTCTGTGTGCGTGCACAGATTTGCCTGCGTGCAATAGTTCACTGTGTCTGCACACCAAGACACACAAAGGCATGTGGTCTTTGTGTGACACACAGTAGGGACACAGGCAGGCATCCACACCTCTTCCCCTTTAACTGCACAGTCCCCTCAAATGCCCTTTTGACTCCACTGCTGGACTAACCATGACCCACCTGCACTCCTCACCACTGTGCCAGCCACAGCAGCCACTATCTGTCACCTGTAAATCAGATCCTACCAACCACTGCCATCTCCACCCCCTACACACACCAACCTGCTGTCACTGTAACAAAATACCTGGTGTAATCTGACTATGGAGAGGAAAGGTTTGCTGTGCTCACAGTTGGGGAGGTTCAGTTCATGTCTGATTAGCCCATGATTTTGGGCTCATGGAGAAGCAGTGCACTGTGGCAGGGGCAGGGTGGGGTAGGGCATAAAGGACTAGAATGGCCATGCCATGGTCACAGCGCAAAGCAGACAAGAAGAACAGAGACGCCAGCATGTGAGGCAGACCCCACTTCTTAAAGGTTTCCTACACCTTCCAAATGCACCTCACTGGGATAAGTGTTTCACACCTTCACCTTTGGGAACATCGAAGATCCTGACTGTAACACGACCCTGGCCTTCCGGTCTCAGCACGATGCCCATGTGTCTGGAGAGCAGGCCTTTCTCTGACCATCCACTCAAGCCTGCCCAACAAACCCTTCCTTCTTCTCTTAACTCTTGCCCAGATCTGCAGTGATCTTACTGATTTTGTCCTGTGAGTGTGTGTGTATGTGTGTGTGTGTGTGTGTACGTGTGTGAGTGTGTATAGTATGTACATGAGTGTAGTAGTTATGTGTGTGATTGTACATGAATGTGTGCGTGGTGTGTATATGAGTGCGTGTGTGTGGTCGTACATTAGTATTTGTATATATGTGTATGTGTGTGGTGTATACATAAATGTGTGTATAGATGTGTATACCAGTCTGTGCTATGTATGGTGTGTACATGAGAGTGTAAGGAGTGTGGTATATACATGAGTGTGTGTGATGTGTACACGAGTATGTGTATGGTGTGTGGTTGTTCATGAGTGTGTATATGAGTGTGGATGTACATGAATATATGTGTTATTGTACATGAGTGTGTGGTGTGTACATGAGTGTGCATATGTGTGGTTGTACATAAGTGCGTGTATGAGTATGTACGTGTTTGCATATGTGTGTGTAATTGTACATGAGTGTGTGTATGTGGTATGTACATGAGTGTGTATGATTGTACATGATTATGTGTATGGTTGTACATGATTGTGTATGATTGTCTATGAGTGTGTGTGTGTGTATGTGTGTGTGCACGTGTGTGTGTATATGTGTGTGTGTGTATGTGTGTGTGCGCGCACACGCGCACGTGTGTATATGTGTGTGTGTGTGTGTGTGTGTTTGCAGGTGGAGGCTGATGGAGGACGGCTCAGTCGTTCTTCCTCCTTATTCAGTGAGGCGGGGTCTCTCTGCCAAAGCCAGCGCTCCCCAGTGTGGCTGGTCTCAGGGTCTAGCTGGGCAGATTGCTCTGGGACCCTCCCTCTTCCTCTTCTGGGGCTGCAATTGCTGGTGATCTGCTGCATCCTCCTGCCTTTTATCTAAGTTCTGGGGACTTGAACTCAGGTCCTTAAAGTTGCAAGGCATGCACTCCACCCTGCAGCCTCCCCCCCCCCCCCCCCGCATCCCCCGCCCCTCAGCCCTCTTTAGTTATTTTGAGACCTCCTACTGCCTAGAATCTTCTGTGTTGATCCTGCCCGTGTCCAGCACAGGATCCGTCATAGAAAAGGGCTCAGTCCACCCTGTTTACATACTTGAACAGGCAGAAGTCACGCCTGCTGAGGAGAGGGTGGGCAGACGGGCTGGTGTGTGGCGGGCCCACCTCTAACCCACCCTTCTTGGCTTCTCAGTACGAGCAGTTTGAGAGCACCATTGGCTTCAAGCTCCCTAACCACCGCTCGGCCAAGCGGCTGTGGAAGGTCTGCATTGAGCACCACACGTTCTTCCGGTGAGTGGAATGAGGGGATAGGATAAGAGAGGCCATGACGGTTCAGGGGAGCAGGAGGTGGAGTTAGCACAGAGGCAAGCCTCACCTTTCCCTAAGTGTCCCCTTTTGGGACTGTGAAGTATCGTAGTTGGTGGGACACTGGAATGAAAAGTCGGCTGATGTCTGACCTTCGGCCTGGAAGTGGAAGATTGGTTCCTATTCTTCATCTGCATTACTTTCTTGTAGGCTGGTGTCTCCGGAGCCCCCACCCAAGGGCTTTCTGGTGATGGGCTCCAAGTTCCGGTACAGTGGGAGGACCCAGGCACAGACCCGCCAAGCCAGTGCCCTTATCGACCGGCCAGCGCCCTTCTTTGAACGTTCTTCCAGCAAACGATACACCATGTCCCGCAGCCTTGATGGAGGTGTGGCTCAGGCTGCAGTCGAGTGGTCCTCTGGGGAGACAAGGGGTGTGGGCATGGCAGGCTCTGCAGAGGAGGCAGATAGCGGTAGTAGTTGCGGAGGATGCTCCCAAGGTTGTTAGCACTGGACAGGGTGATCCTGGGCACCGTTGCCCCTGGGCACCATTGCTCCTGGGCAGTGCTGGCTCAGGCATGACCCAGGGATGTGACACAGACCCTGAGGTCTTCTCTGGGCCATGACCTTGTAGAGTGCCAGGTTCTCCCGTCTGATTTTCTGAGCCTCTGACCAGGAAGCTCTGCAGCACACATTTGGCATTCTACCAGGAGAGTGACATCACATGGTTTACAAGACGGCAAGAGGACCTGGCCTGGGCCTGGGCCTGGCCCTTTCCTACAGGCCCCATTTCTGAGACTGGGCTGAGCGGAACCTAGATTGGAGGGAAGGTAGTGACAGAGGTTAGCCCAGAGCTGGGAGAACCTGTCAGGGAACCAGAAGAAGTCTGCACTGTAGTCCTGAAGGTTACACTTCTTGTGTTGACTTCCTGAAAGGATACCTACAAAACCTTCCCCTCTTGAAGCCGCAACTTAGCCTGTCAAATGGAGGTGGTAATTCCAAGGCCAACCCCAAGCACAGAACAACGGAAATCAAGCCAGGCAGCCACTCAGCAGAGGGAAGTAGCCCTGAAATCTCACCATGGCAGAGGGAAACTGGCATCTCTCTCTAAGGGAGGCCAACCCCAGGTTCTGGTTGTTTTCATGAAGTTTTTTTTTTCCAAGCCTTTTTTCTACTAAGATTCAGTCTGCAGCATTTTGGGTTGTACCCAGGGCTTGGTGCAGTCTTTAAGCCTGTTCTTCCTATATTCAGAAAAGTATTTTAGAATCAGGGCAAGAGAGATAGATGGACATTAAGGAATCCCTTTGAATTCCTGTTGATTTATTCAGAAGGTAAACCATTTGTAAACTTCTGCTGCTGAGTCAAAGCTAATCTCTCGGTATTGCTAAATAATGATGCGTCGGGGACCACAACCCAAACAGCAGTGTTTGCTTGGCCAGCACCGATGGAAGGCTCCCTCTGGGCCAGACGCTCTCCTCAATACTTCGATACATTAGTTTATTTGGTCCTCATCTCATCTTTCCGGCATAGATACTACTTACTGATGAGGAAACTGAGGCCCAAAGGGGTTGTGTAACTTACCCACTATCACACAGCCAGGAAGGGGTTGGATTTGAGATGCAAACCCAGACTCTACTGCTGTAGAAATTAGGACAGAGCCCAAGGCCAGGAAGCAGCTTTGGAGTCCTCCGGCCGTGGACCAGGGTATGCAGTGGGTTGCAGCGGGTTGCAGTAGAGGAGTTGTCTGTCCCATTGCTGATGCTGTTAGCACTGGCAGGGGTGGCTTTCTGACTGTGCGGGAGCTGCCTCACACAGTCACTCTGCCACCTCTGCCCACTTTAGCAGAGTTCTCCCGCCCTGCCTCAGTCAGTGAGAATCATGATGCGGGACCTGATGGGGACAAGCGGGAAGATGACGCTGAGTCAGGGGGTCGTCGATCAGAGGCTGAAGAAGGAGAGGTCAGGACGCCCACCAAGATCAAGGAGCTGAAGGTAGGGGCCTACTGGGATGCCATATGCTCTGTTGCCCCGGGGGACCCGGAGGGTGGCTGAGGCCTCGATGTAGCCTTGACCTTCTAAGTTCCAATTGTATTCAGGCACCCTTGCTGTGAGGTGCACCATGGACAGGATCTGGGCTTTGGACTGTTCTCCACGCCTGGACATGCGGAGTGGGTGGGGTTGGGGGTGGGCATGCTGACCCCTTTTGCCCACCTTCCCTGGGTTGAAGGTGCTAACCTCCTAGGAGTCTCAGACACCTTCCTCCTTAACTCCTCGTCTCCCTTTTAAGTGTTGTCTGGCTGTGTCTCCTCTCGTCCCCTGAGCATGACCAGGTCACCAGAGACCTCAGTGTGGAATATTAATGTGTCCTTTCCTGCAGCCTGACCCTCACTGTGACATACACACCCCAGTGAACATATGTACATGTTCCCCAGTCTTAGACTCAGGCAGACATGATGACAACACAGGGACAGGCTTGGCCACGCACAGGCTGGGTGTGCCTTCCTTGGCATTGCCGAGCGGTCCTTTTCTGTCATGTTCTGTCATGTGAATACAGGTCCCCTAAACACACCCTCACTGCTGGAAGCAGCCGGAAACCCCAGACATACATCTACCCGTTGGCGTTTCTCCACCCACAAGGCCTCTAGTTCCCTGGCCCCTCTGCCTTCCTGCCCCACAAGTCCCTCTGTCTGTCCACCTAGCAGCCTAGCAGCTGTCCTGGCCTGTGCTGCATGGTGAGACTGGGTGTGAGTGCACCTAGCCTCACCTGATCTGCTGGATCAGGCTGAGGTGGTGTCTCTAATGTTTGTCCTACTGACCCTGCTGGTTCCTTTCCCTCCCGCTATCCTACCAGCCGGAGCAGGAAACCACGCCAAGACACAAGCAGGAGGTACTGCATGGGCCCGCCCCTCCCCATAGCCATCAGATTCCCATCTCATTCCATCCCTGGCTCCCGTCACTCACCTTCTGTCCTGTGTTTGCCCTCCTTCCGCACCCTCGTACTTTATCTTCCTTACTGGTCACCGCCCTCTCCATTAAGCTCCTGTCTTCAACTCCCAGGTCAGATTCTAGTTCCATCCATGTGCAGTCCCCACCACCCAATGTCCCTCATTCCTGGGCCTGCTAATCTATGCTTGCCTCCCACCCCACTTGCATCCATTCAGCTCCTCCCCCCACTCCCACCCTTCCTTCCTTAGCATCACCTCCCCCCCACACCCCCATCTTCTCTGTGTTCTTTGTACCTGCTGACAACCAGATGTGAGGGTGGGGCTTGTGTTGGGAAGGAGGAGCATCTGCTCAGTCAGACTCCAGTCCCACTGCCCTCCTAAGTGGGCTGCTGGTGCCTCCCAGGAAACCTCCTCTCCTCCTCTCTTCTCATCTTCTTATTCTCTTCATCAACTTCTGCCTCCTACCCACCCCCTTGTTGCCTTTCACAGCGTCCAGATCTCTGTGGACATCAGTACAAGAGAGGCAGGTTATTCTTGCTGAGAGCAGGCCACAGTCAGAGCCTGTCATGGTGTCCTGTATCCTGGCTGCAGCCCAGCTCCACTACCGACTTTGAGTCTTAGACGTCATGGCCCTGATCTCCAGTTACAGCCGGGCAAGCATATTACTGTGCCTCCAGCTGTACCTGCCTTATTCTTGTGCCAGGCTTTGACACTCAGCCCTTGGTTTCTCCACGGCCTTTAGGCTCTAGGAATTCCAGGACTCAACAGTTGTTCTTTTGGGAGCACACCTCACCCCTCCCCCTCCGAGTCCAGCAGGCCCATTTGAGATCATCTGCTGTTAAGACCCACTAACCACTGAGGCCAATTCTCAAACTCTGTGCAAAGTCCATCGAGTTTGACCTCTTAGACAGACTGTGGCCAGCTTAGCCTGGGTGGGAGGCCTAAGGTCCAAGCAGGTGTCTAGGGAGAAGGCAGAAGCCTCAGATGGGTTGGCTTTCTTCCTGAGAAGGTTTGAAAACAACTGCAGTGACTCTTAGATGCCAGAGTTGAGTCCAGGGGAAGACTATAGCCTTACCCAAGGGCAAGAAACCAGGTGGTTCCTCTCAAATAGCCTTACAGATAGGCTTTGGGCTGCCCGCCCACCTCGCTGTATCCCAGAAGACGTCCCACGCAGACGACCAGCGTGGCAGCTCTCTGTGGCACACTGCTTCATCTACAGCACGGGCATGGGCTCACACGTCATAGATTAGTTAGGGACACACCCAGGGCTCCAGCTCTGCCTGACACACCCGTGTGCTAGGCCTTGACGCTCATCTCTCTTCTTCCTCATCTCAAAGTTCTTGCCCCCACAAAACCTTCACTTCCACCCCAGCATCCTGGTCTCTCTGATGGTGTCTGACTTTTTCTACTTTTAGAGGGTCAGTAATCAGAAGGCATCTGGAAGGTTCTGGGTGACAGAGAAGGCAGTAGCTCATGGCAAAGAATGCAGCATAATCTTCCTCTGGCCCCGAGGGAAGGAACAGGGCCCAGTTTTCTAAGTGGTTCAGCTTAGACACGTTTTTATCCCAGGCCTCCACGGGGCCTGAGCAGTTGGATAGGGGCTCCGAAGAGCCCAGACTGAGCACACTATCGAGTACAGTGGTCCGAGTCTGGACCAGAGGTAGGAGCTACGATGCAAGGGGGTTCTGGGAAGCCAGTGCAGCTCAGTGACCAGAGCGGGGACGTCTCACCTTGGTACACGCAGCCTACTGTGCCTGGATCATAAACAGGAAAGTGTGTCTGACTCAGTCTGTGCTCAGAGCACAATGGGAACTCACCCTGACTTGAGGGCTCAGTGGAGCTGAATGTTTTTGAGTAAGGGAGGCAGGGGAAGAGAGGGCGTGGTGCCCTTGGAGGTGCTGCCCTGGCTCCTCGCACTGTTAAGAGGAGACAGTGTAGGGATGGGTGGTGGAGGGCGGTGGTGTGGTTCTTCCCGTGTCTTCTGCTCACAGTAGGTCTCCTGCCCTCTCCTCTCATGCCTAGTTCCTGGACAAGCCAGAGGATGTCTTGCTGAAGCACCAGGCCAGCATCAATGAGCTCAAGAGGACCCTGAAGGAGCCCAACAGCAAACTGATCCACCGGGATCGAGACTGGGACCGCGAGCGCAGGCTGCCATCGTCGCCCGCCTCCCCCTCCCCCAAGGGCACCCCTGAGAAAGCCGGCGAGGTAGGTAGCACGCTGAGACCCTTGACAGGGACTTTGAGTAAAGAGACACAGGGTGGGGCTGGGGGAGGGGGCTAAGCACATATCTTCATTTATCCTCCACACAAATAATGCGTCCCCTTGTTGCTAATAGACGGGTGGGATGGGGAGGCAGGTTAGGCTGAGAAAGTCAAACCCACTAAACACTGGGTCCTAGGTTAAAACATGAAAAACTCCAAAACCTCATGGCATCTTGTTTGTATCCCCCTTCAGTCAAGCAAAGAAAACTGGGAAAAGGGTGCTTGTTAGAAATGCGGGTCCTGCGACCCCATGTGGGACCCACTGAATCAGCTGTTTGCCAGGAGCGTTCCAGGGAACCAGCCTTTTAAACAAGTGCCCCAGACAAGTCTCTTGCATACTCAACTTTAAGAATCCTGAAGCCCTACCCAGGAGCCAGCCCCTTGGGGGCTTGTGTGAAAGGACAGGGAAAACACAGTATCTCTTGGAAGGATTCTCGGGTTCACCAAAGTAGTAAGTCCACTATACAAACCCAACTGCTCCTAAGACCTTCCCAGAAGGACCCATGTGTCCTGCCCTCCAGGGTGGAAATCATGGGGCTGTTTTCTTGAGAAGGATGAGGATAGGCTTTGGGGAACTCCCATGTCTATACCCCAAGCCATTGTATGGCTTGATTCACTTGCTGAGTCTTGGCAGGATTTACCCATTTCAGTGTAGGTGTCTTCGCTCCCACGCTGCCGCTCTCTGATCACCAGATTGATCGTGGTCTAGACTTAGGCTCCTGGTTCCATTATTTGTCAGTCAGAGGATTCTGAGCTTGTTACTTAATCTCTCTGAGGACCTGTTAGGTGAATAAGGATGTTTATAAAGGTCAGATGAAATAATGCCCGGAGAGGGACCACATGGCAATCATGCTGTCTGATACGAAAAACCTGGTGTTCCTTATGGAGTCCCAGGACCGAGCCTTGCAGAACTCCAAAGCTGGAAGGGCCCTGGGAACCGCCTCTGTTTAAATGCTGCCTTGTACTAAGACCCAAAAAGACAAAGACCGACTCGGCATGACGGCTGCGTTTGTGTCCACGAGTCACTGTGCTTGCTTGTCTTTAATTCACAGCTCACTTGAGGCAAGACCAGGTCGTGTGCAGAGCAGTCAAAGAGCCAGCTGTGTATGCGCTTTCTCTCCAGCGCTTTGAAAATTGGTGATGCAGCTATGATTTAATTCATAGAGCGTTTGATTGAACTGGTACTCGCCATGGTCTGAGCTCACCAGATAACAAGAGAGCTTGTCTTGTGAGACACGAAACTAACACAGCTGGGATTCCATGGCTGCCAGCATCACAGGATCATGGTTGCTTTGGCGACCTTGGAGCCTGGTACTGTAGAAAAGAGGCGAGTTTCTGCACCTTCTAGCAGAGGTGACAAACTTAAACATTATGACACCATGTTGTCAACTATGCATGTCTGGATTGACATTTGTAGTTACCCAGGATGCACGTGGTCCCCAGGCTGTAGATTGGAACAGCCCCTCTTCTGAGGGCTTCAGAGGTTCCAGCACAACCAAGACTCAGACTAGTACACAGCACTCTCCTCTTGACCATTCATTCCCTCGGCAAAGACTTGGTCAGGTGACTTCTAACAGTCCTGAGATGGGCCAGGTCTTGGCCTGGGTGCAATTGAAGTGTGATGGAGAAGCTACCCAAAGGGTGAGATGCTCGTGAGAAAGAATGGGTAGAATGAATGTTGGTGAGCTAGGACCAGAGTTGAGGGGTGTGCCCCACCTGCTGGTGATAACTGGAACTGCTGACAGAGGGACCTTATTAAAGATGGAGGCTGTTCCAGCCATTACCTCCTTAGCCCTGAAAACTGCAGCCAGCACTCCTGAGGAGTACAGGAGCCCACCTTGGAGTTATGGACCACTTAGAACTGCCTTTTAGGCCCCTTGGCATTTATGGGTTCTTTAGGATTTGCAAAATGGGGAGGAGCCATAGACAAGACCTTGACTCTGCCCTCAGGTGGGTGATGTCACCTCTGTGAGTCTCATTGCATAGGTCATCTTAAAGGGACCAGAATGTCATTCCGTTGGGAGGTCATTGTCAAGGCTAATCGAAACAATGGAGGTGAAGCTCAGCGTCCCCTAAGAAGTGTTAATAGTTACGGGGCCACTGCTGAAGGTGACTGGATCCCTGGCCAATGTGGCTCTACAGAGGACCCTGCAAGGGCATACCCCCAGAGACGTCTCTGAGCTTATGGGTCCCACCCAAGCCAAGGGGTAAAGCAACAGGAACATGAACTGTTCCCAGTGGTCAAACCCAGGTAGTTTGAAAGCCAATTGTGTGTGTATGTGTGGGTGGGTGGGTAGTGGTGTGGGGGTGTGCACAGGTGCATTACTGCGTGTGCACGTGTGTGTGTGTGTGTGTGTGTGTGTGTGTGTATGTGTGTGTGTGTGTAGGCCAGAGGTTTACATTGGGCATCTTCCTTAATCACTCTCTACTCTTTTTTATTATATCTTTATTTATTTGTGTGTTCATATGCAGTGTGTGTATATGTGTGTGTGTGTATGTATGTGTCTGTGTGTTGTATCGAGGTCAGAGGACCACTTTGCAGAGTCTCTCCTTCGTCCCTTGGCAACGGGCACTGTCACCCACTGAGCCATCTCACTAGCTCCTCTACTTTAGGTGTTGAGAGAAACCAACCATGGAACCTGGAGCTCACTTATTCAACTAGTCTGTCTGGCCAGCGAGCTCCGGGCGTCTGCCTGGCTCCTCCTCCCCAGAGCTGGGGCCACACCTGGCTTTGTTTCATAGGCACTGGGGATCTGAACAGAAATCCTCATGCCTGTGTGAGAATTTTACTAATTATGGCGTTTCCTCAGCTTCTCAAGGCCAGCTTTTAAAATATGTGACTGTGACCTCACCTACAAGTTCCAACCATAGTCTAAGCCATGGTGCCTCTGGCGGGCTTGAAGTCAGAGTCTAAACTCCCTCGGGTGTTAGTGAGAATGGGGGACTGGCCAGAAGCCACAGGATTCCCTTGCTATTGTTTTCCCCTCAAAATGACTCCTAACTGACTATGAACTAACATGATAATATGGGGTTTACGAAGCTGGACTATTTACAAACTATGTGTAAATACATTACAAAAATGTGTGTGTCTCCTGCCTCTCTCTCTCTCTCTCTCTCTCTCTCTCTCTCTCTCTCTCTCTCTCTCTCTCTCTCCTTTTCCTTGGCCTGGGCCTCTCCTGCAGGCCCAGAGGATCCAGGACACTTCTCAGCAGGACTTGGTGCCTGGAACAGCAGCGGGCTTGGAAGTGTTCACTCAGAAAAGCCTCGCAGCGTCTCCTGAGGTTACTGTCTTCACTTTCCCACACCCCTTGGCCCTGGGCCACCGGCCCATCCCTGTCTACCCTCCGGGATCTTAAAGTGCTTTCCCTAGGGTGAGGGTACTAGGCCAGCCTCTGCCGTGGAGAGGATAACAAAGGTGGTCCTGTTGTCCCTGTGCTATAAATGGCCCCCATCCTAGGGATCCATGAAGGGCCAGCCTCTCCCTCATCTGTTATGTACCAGTGAGGACAGAATTGCATCTATGCCCAGAAGACAGAAAAACCGGTTGCCTCTAGCTCCAAAGGGGCAAAGACGATTGCTCCTCTCTGGAGGCAGGCTCTGACAGTAAGCTTGGGATTAGGTGTCTTGACCCTTGAACACATCCTGCTCTGAGGTCTTGTCTGTGTTTAGGAGCCTGACTATAGTCTGTGGGTCGGGCGGGACACAGTCTCCCTTCCTTCCTCCGCTTCTAGCCATCTAAACTCATCGGACATTGGTCTGAGTCTCCAGGAAGGCAACAGTATATGTCTTCCCTCCAAAAGCATCCTTGAGTTTGTAGAGAGACAAGCCTTCTAAGTGAGGGGGGCATTGCTTCTGGGTCCAGGCGAGCATCAGGTCAAAGGTTCTTGGGGTCTCCCATGGCCTTGTGTGGATGCTGGGGATGGATTCCCACAGCCCCCATCTGCTGAGGTTTCATTATCTGTTGGCACTGGGAGTCTACTGATAGGAAAACATCCTTCATCTAGCCTCTGTGCCCCATCTGTCTGTCGGTGTGGCTTCCGGGGATACAGATGCTGTTCCTTCCACAGAGACAACTTGTGTCGCTGACGTGAGTTTGCTGTGAATGTGGGATGGAGATGAGGCAGCTCCGGACAAGGGGAGCACAAACCGAGGCTCTCCTTGAAGTCGTCTTCATGTAAACATGCAAACAAACCATTCATGTTCTCTCCGGAGGGCAAGTGAGACAGGCATCAGCAGCAACCCAGCATTAGGGACATGAAGATGTCCTGGTGTCTGGAGATGCTCTTAGAAGCAAGGACAGAGCCTTGTGAGGACTGAGCCAAGTGTGCACCTTTCTCCAGTGACCTGCCACATCGGCCTTACTGTCTTGTCTACAGTCAACTGGAGCTTTTGTTCCTCCCTGCCTCCCTACACACCCTCTACCACCCTCACCCTCTGTCTTATCCCTCCTTCCACAAGGTCCTTCCATGTTGCCCTGGCTGGACTCAAATGTATGGCCCTCCTGCTTTGGCCTCCCAAGTGCTGAGCATGAAGTTTTCTGTCCTTCTGACTGAAGTCTGTCCTGATCAGGACTTCTTGCTACCTAGTGGCCATGGTCTGCTCTGCAGCCTCCCTGAAGCTGTCCCTCAAGAAATTGAACACCTCCTCTCTGTATGTACCTCTTCCAACAGCTTCTCCTAGGATACGGGTTCAAGAGAGCCCCCTTCCTGGGCCTCCTCTGACCCCAGATGTAATTAAGAGTTCCAGGTGGGGCCAGAACAGCCAGGAGTCAGCGGAGCTGCCCTCTGGAGTTTCTTCTTGTCCATCATGAAGTGGACTTG
Organism: Apodemus sylvaticus; assembly: GCF_947179515.1. Classification (NCBI taxonomy): domain Eukaryota; kingdom Metazoa; phylum Chordata; class Mammalia; order Rodentia; family Muridae; genus Apodemus; species Apodemus sylvaticus. The sequence continues at coordinate 141,987,031 of NC_067476.1, forward strand.
TCCCCTTCTTCACTCCTGTGGCTGGAGCAGAGGCAGCTCTGTCAGATGGCAAGGGGGCACTCTCAGTAAGGCCCTGGAGAACCAGGGACTCAGGAGAGACCCCATGGGGGGCTGGCCCATCTGCAGAGATCCCAGTGTCGCACCATCTTGGGACTCAGACCAGATGTGGTTTGACCAGTGCACTGGTGCCAGCCAAGTGGTCCTTTCTTTTCTTTCCTAAATCATGCCCCACCCCCATCCGTGTTGCTTTTTTAGCACCAGAGCCCTTGTTTCTTCCCTCAACACTCCTATGTGATCTTCTGCAAATGCCTTCATCGGGAACCCTGGTTCCCCCCTGCAACAAGGTTGCCAACTGGAGGAAATTTAATTATGTAGATGAAAGGCTGGCACTGCCTGGCATCTAATAACTAAACATTACCATGTGTTTCCCTTCTCTGCCTCTGGAATCCTTCCTGTCTGTGCCAGCTCCTGCCGCACACACTAGTGCTCTTCTAGCCTATTTGTTATTTGGAATTGGAATGGGATATTCCAAAAGGGGCCTCTTTGGTCAACTTTGACCACCATCATCAGGCTGATAATATTAGATGCTGAAATGGAAGCAGCTGACAGAACTTGCTTCCTGAGAAAATGAGACAGGTCCTTACCTCTGCAGGCTGGCAGAACAGGTCCCTCTGAAGCCTTAGGTAGAGACACCCGAACCAACGTCTCAGAAAGCTGCACTAGGCTGAGTCTGGACCTTCCCTTCCTTTGATCTTTCTTATTGGCAAGATTCTCTTAATGAGGTCAGATTCCCTGACCTGGGAAAAATGTCTTACAGTGTTGATCTGCATCGAGCTCTGTCAGACCATACAGGCTCGGCAGGCTCATCACCAAGTCCCAGCCTGAAAAAGAGCCTGTTTCTGGGAGGAGTTTCAAGAATACCTCTTCATAGAAGCTGTCATGGGATGGTGGGGAGGTTAAACTTAAGAGACCTCAGAACCGTGTCTTGGGTTCTGGGGTCCATAACTAGCTGGTCAAGAGCTGTTTTCCTCCCCTATGCCTTGATTTGGAAGTTGATTTCCATGTCTGCATCTTGAAGGCGTTAAGTGAAGTCAGTGACTTCAGGCCTTTAACTTCCCCAACAGGGCTGCTCACTGTTTGCATTATGCATTTATGAGATGGACCTTTGATGATATTTTGGGGGAGAAAGTAATCTATGGTCGGAAGAGTAAAATCCCAATGGTCTTAGGGCTCTGGTAAGGATTCAAGAAGGGAATCATCATTGCCCCTAAGCTGGTGGGGATGGATAGAATACTGTAAAGTGTTCTGTGAAATCCGAGAGGGCCACACTGTCTCTTCGGCTCTGCAATACTCCTGTCTGTGCTTCTTTCCTTCTGTGGTATCACGATCATGTGAATCTGGTCAGTTCTTTTCTAATTTCCATGGGTTTTTGTTAGAATTCTCCGAGGATTGGTCTTAAGATTGTTTCTTTTGGGCCGAACCCCAGAATGTTCAAGCTGTTAGGCCATTGCTCCCCAGAGAGAGATGACACTGGATGTCTTTGGAGCTCTTTTGCCTCAATATCCAGAGATTCCTTGTGGTGTGAGTGCCTTCCCCTCTGACAGAGGCAAGCATTCATTTACCAGAGGAAGAGGCCTGGCCCCCGTGGGTCTCCCTGTCCCACTGTTCCCAGGGAGGGCGCAAGACACTCTCCCAATCTATCAGGTTGGAATCAGTGATTGAAGAGGGTCTTAATGGGAAAAAGAACTTTGGCAGTAATGATGGGCTTTGTCACCCCTTTCTGTCCCTGGTCAGTTCAGGGGACATAGCATAGACCCTTTGGTGGTAGATTGGCCCCTTTTACAGAGGGAAGAGGCCATCCCTTTAGGTGCCTGCTATGTCATGTTAACTCTTCTTACTCCAATTGAAACACAGGGCTCAGAGCATTGGGTATTTATAGAAAGAGTACACACTAAGCCGGAAGACCTTGGCCTGCTAACAGTGGCCTCCACACAACGAAAAGCAAGTGAATCAAGCCTCACTGAGATCCTCGCTGATGGCAGACTCTCCAAGGTAGATGTTCTGGTGGACAAGTTCAAAGTTGAAGTGGCCACAGAAGAAACAGTGAGGGCCAGAAGAACAAGTACTCAACGGCAAGGGGAAATGATGGCAAGTCCAGAAGACTCTGAAACAATGAGAGAGGAAGACTCATGCATCAGGGGAGGCCCCAGAGAGGCTCCTCGGGCTGCAGGCCACACATCAACAGACAAGCTCCCTGAGGGCTCCAAGCTCAAGATCAGAAACCACCGAGTCTCAAATGGTCAACCAGAGAGCCAAATAGAATTGAGCAAGGGGCCAGAGAGGCCCCCAACCTGGGGAAGACCAACAGCTGCAGGGACTGGGCCAGTGCAGGGAGAGGTTCTTTCTCCTGAGTCAGACAAGGGCGGACTCCAGTCCTTCCTGTTGGATCCAACCCAAGCAGAAGCCAGAGCTGACTCAAGCGATGAGACCGACAACTCCGCAGAGAGGAGCTTCTGTCTGAACTATGGAGAGAAAGTCTCTGAAGACCAACTTCTCGCTCCATCCTCAGAGGGCAGAGAAGAGCACCTGGATGCCCGTCCTGGAGACGGGACCTGGCAGGAGCTGGCCGGGGTGCACACAGAGACCTGGGAGCCAAAGTCCTCAGACCCAAGGACTTCTGCTCCAGGTTCCAGTCAGAATAAAGATGAAGCCCACATGGCTTCCTCAGCAGAAGAAGACTGGGCCCCCAGGCACCATGGAAGACCCGAGGACCTGCTGGGTGCTACTGTCAGTCAGATTCTTGAAGAGGGCTGGGAAAACACACAGCAAGGGCTGGAAGGAGAGTCGGCCTACCCAGTGGCCAGTGTAGCTGAAGATGAGGTCCCCACGAGTATAGACTGGATGGGGATGACTGAGAAAAGTCCCCCTGCAAGGTGGAAGAAGAACCCCCCTGGTGGAGGAGGTGGGGTGCACCTAGATGGCCAGGCTCGTGCCCTTCTGAGGACCATCCCTCCCTGCGTTAGGAAGCCAGCCAGGCCAGACCAAGACAGCTTCCTGCCCAAAGAGAAGGGGGAAGTTTCCACTCATGCAGTAGGACCTGAGACAGAGCACAGGGAGGCAGTCACCCGCCTGCCAGCCCCCTCTGCTCACACTGAGGTTCTGACAACTACGGAGGACACTTCTCTAAAACCAGTCTCTCCTGGGTCAGGGGAGCCTTCAGAGTCCAGGGATTTCTTTAGAGATCAGTTCCCTGTAGTTCTCAAATATATCCATCTTCCTGAAGAGAGCCCAGGATCCAAGGACCCACAAGGAGAACGCAAGGCACCTCCAGTTGCCAGCAAGAAGCCTAGAGTTGTCCCTGAAGGAACCGAGGGACCTGCCCTCCTGGGGTTGATGTTCCCTTCAGGAAAGCAGGAGACTTCACACCAGGAGAGGGACCAAGGCGGTTCCCAGGAAGATATTAGCAAAACCTCAGTGGCTAACAAAATTCGGATATTTGAGACCCATGGAGCTGAGCCATGCAGAGCCAGTCAGGGTGAAGCGAGGATCCTTCCACATGAGCTGTCTTCGGAAGCTTCCCCAGGACAGGCAGAACAGTGCAAGAAGCTTCTAGACTTGGGCCTTGTCCAACTCCAGCCCCCTGGGGACTTGGCCAGCCCCAGAGTTACCTGTTCTTCTGCCATGCTTCTGGCTACCCAGCACTATGGAGAGGTCACCCCAACTACCTCCCACCAGGGAAGATGCACAGACCCCGAGCTCGTGTCCCCTGATTCAGGCTGTGAAACCACGCTGGAGGAAGCTACTGGGATAACTGGCCACGTGAGCCCCTGCACCCACTAAGTCCCCATCTGTGGAGGCTGAGCGCATGCTACGTGGCTTAGAATCCTGTTTCAGTGACCCTCACCATTCCTGCAATGATGCTGCTTGTTCATCCTTAGAAGGTCTTCTCCTACATGGTCCTGAGATAGCCCAGGCTGAAAGACGGGGCCATCTGCTTAGCTCGTTAGATTCCCCCGCCTTTGCTGTGACCTTATGTTCAGAGGATCACACAATGGCCACAGAGAAGGAGCCACCTGCAGCAGCAGTTTACATACCTGCTTTGCCTTGCCCCTCCCACCTGCCCGGCCCCTCCCTGTCACGCTTGGCTTAGCCAGTGGTCTCTCTTCACCCTTTCCCACCCCTGTATCCTACTTTGTAGAGGCTGACAGTTCAGATGTTTCCTCCACTGTTTCCCTCACCTTCCTTCTACCTCCTTAAGACTAACTGTCTTCTCTAATCCAGAGCAAACCCGGAGACGTGGGCAGGGAAGACAAGAGCTCCTCCGGCCGCTTAGCGCCAAATACCCCTGGAAAGGGGGGGCGTCTGAGATTCGCCAGCCCTCCGGGCCCTCAGGTCTCTGCAGTCCCTCTGTGCCCAATGACCTCGGTCATCTTCATCCAAGCGGGATGCGCCAGTCCCTAGATTCCCACCTGCTCTAGTAGCAACCCCTGTGGCTGCTCGTACTCTGGCCTGTCTGCAGTGTATCCCTCACACCTCTCAACCTTCCAGAACCTGGCCACATGGAGGGAGGCTGGTTAACAAGGGAATCTCTGGAGTGTACTGAAACGTGTTCTTTGAAAATATCGTATGGGTGTTAGATTGGTCTTGGAAAAAAAAAAGTCACAAACCAAGCCAAAAAAAAAAAAAAATGCATGTGTGGTGTTTAATCCCTGACAGGCCAGTTGAGAGGTATGTATTCAGGACACAGTTTGCTGGTTCTCCTTGGGTGTTCCCTTGGCCTGCCGTTGTCAATTACACTGATGTGGACAGAACTTCCTCTCAATGGTTACCATCAAGTTCAAGGTGGTACTGGTGTGGCTCCTGGAAGCTGGGGTCCAGAGGGCCTGGGCCAGTTGTTCTTCCTCTGGACCATGCTGCCCCTCCCCCAGAGACTCAGTGCAATTGACAGCCGCCTGTTTCCTCTGTGTTCCTCCAGCTTCCGGCTCCAGCCGCTCTGCCTCCTCTCCCGGGTTCCCCCGAATCCCTGGCCTTCTTCCTCAGTTTGCCTCTCGATGCCGCCTGCACGGATGGGCCTGTGGTCCAGGCCTCCATCCCTGCCTTTTGCACAATGCTGCTTCTGATAGGCTTTCGGATCCCAGCCTTGGAGGGGCCTCCTGTCCAGAACTCGCTGGAAGGATGCTAGCTTTGGCTTTGGCATCCATGCGAGACCCTCCAAAGGAGTATCCCCACTCTCGAGAAGGTTTTGTTTTGTTTTGTTTCGTTTTGAGTTGGATTCCAAGGAAACCTTTCTGGGGTGTTTCTTCATTTCCCAACCTGTTCTTCCGCTTGGGAACATCATCAGGACCTTGTGATTTCCTTTGGCATTCACCATCTTGACCTCTCTCTCTTCCCGCCCCACACCCCATCCCCTTGATTTTATCTGGCCATAGAGAGCAGGGCTGAGGGAGGGCTCGGAGGAGAAAGTCAGACCAGTGCGCCCACGTGCCCCGGAGAGCGACACGGGAGATGAGGACCAGGACCAGGAGAGGGATGCAGTCTTCCTGAAGGACAACCACCTGGCTATTGAACGCAAGTGCTCCAGCATTACAGTCAGCTCCACGTCCAGCCTGGAGGCTGAGGTGGACTTCACAGTTATCGGTGACTACCACGGGGGCGCCTTTGAAGACTTCTCCCGAAGCCTCCCCGAGCTCGACCGGGATAAGAGTGACTCTGAGACAGAGGGCCTGGTGTTCGCCCGGGATCTCAAGGGGCCCTCCAGCCAAGAGGATGAATCTGGGGGCGCTGAGGACAGCCCGGATCGAGGGGCCTGTTCCACCCCAGAAATGCCCCAGTTTGAGGTACAGTGAGCTTCATGGAAACAGGGCACTGCATGTTCAGAGGGCTCTGGGCCGTCAGTAAGAAGAGCAGCCATCAGCTGCAGCCCGAAGCTCTGGTGTTGCATGACTGCCCAGCCTCGTAGAACAGCATGGTTCTGCAACGCATGTCTGCAGTGTCGGTCACCACTTACAGGTGCTCCGCCGTGGGGGTTTTAACCCTGTGGCTCCCATCACTCGCTGAGGTCAAGTGATGTCTTACAGACTCCTTGACCCTGAACCGTGTTGCATGACAGGTGGAGAGAGCATGTGTCCGTGGACTCTTGAGGCCCCCACAGCTGCTCTGAACACTGAGTGGTTTTTCAGGCCAGGGCTCATTTTACCAGGGCCTGGACAAGAGGCACTTATTTAAATCTACCAGGTCCTGAGACGTTAGGGCTGGACGCTCCAGCAGAAGAGAAGACACAGCGTGTGGGGAGGATGCAGGGCCGGCATCCGAGCTTCTCTGAGTGTGGCTCCATTATAGAGCTGCACAGAGGATTCTCAGAGACTCCCCCTTGCCCTTTACCTCTAGCTGATCCCCACTCCTCCCTCCCACCCCAGACAGTGATCCCACTCCTCCCTCACACCAGACAGCGAACACTAGCTTCTCCACCCTGGGACCCTGTCCCCTCTGGGTGGAAGGCTTGCTCTTCCTTTCCATGCCTCACCGTGATCCAGGACGGCCTGCGCATGCTCTCTCCACGCTTCTCTGGCTCCCCGGGAGGCAGTGCCACCCCTCCCACATCCTGCTCCGCCCAGTCAGGCTTTGGCTCTAAAGCTTCCCCGCACAGTCAGGACAGTGACTGGTCACTCTGCCCGTCTCCCAGCAGGTGGCAGCTGTTCTAAGGCTGAGGTACACTCAGCACCAAGGGACCATTAAATGAATGAGCGGCTAGAGCAGAGGATTCTGGAAGAATCTCTCCCTTCTCCCTCTTCCTTCCATCAATGTGAAAAGCTAGATCCATTCATCAGACCTTCAGTGTGTATAGCCACGAGCTAGGCCTGAGTGAAGAGTGAAGAGAAGCTATCCCTTAGCGTGAGACACCCAGAAGAGTTTATAAAGCTATGACCCTGGGCCACAGCCAGCCGAACAATGTGTTTTCTCTGGATTTAATTTAAAAATTACAACATTGTATTTTCTTATATCATAAAAAATACCAAAGAAAAGCAAACCAGCCAGAGGCCATGATAACAGCCGCCTGAATGGAATCCCCCCCCCCTTTCCACTTCTTCCGGCCAGCAAGCCTCCTTCCCTGTTCCCATCCGCTGCCCCTGGATACGTCCATGTGTATAGTTCTTGCTCTGAACAGCAGTTTACACGAAGTGACTAAAAGGTGTAGGCGATGTGTGTGTGTGTGAGGAGAATGCTAAGCATCAAGTGTAACTATCCCAGTGCAACCTCAAAAGACCGCAGTCCCGGGGCGTGGAGTCAGGTCCTCCTCAGGCAGGAGGGGGCTTTGGCCCTCTCTTTGGGCCATTTCTCGGTGACACCAACCATGCCTTTATATACTTCTCCAGAAACTTGACCAACCATGGGGTTGGAAGAAAGCTTTCTCCTCCTGCCTCCCTGTTGTCTGTGAAGAAGAGTTGTGTCCCGGCTTGAGTTTTCAAGTGTTCTCTTTATGTTCCTGTAGTCTGTGAAAGCAGAAACCATGACCGTCAGCAGCCTGGCAATCAGGAAGAAGATTGAGCCAGAGGCCATGCTGCAAAACAGAGTCTCCGCTGCAGAGAGCACCCAGGTAACCTGTGCCCCTACTGTGACGTGACGCAAGGACCGGGCACTTGAGCGTGGGGTCCTCACTGAAGTGGCCAAGCCCTTTGGGTCAACCTTTTCCTTCCCCTCATCCTCCCTGAGGCCAGAGATGGGACAGGGAAAAACCATGCTTCCCATCTGTAAATGGGGTGATCCTGCCTCCTCCCTCGTCCTGGGAGTGTTCAGTGCTCATGGCGAGCAGACTAGGGCCATGGCTTTCAGGCTGCTTGATAGGTGTAGACAGGTTCTTTCCAAGGCAGCTTGGGGGAGAGAAAGGAGACTTCGCAATCACGGTTGGTTCAGAACAGCTTACCTGGGTTGTTTTTTTATGCTTGGAGGTTCCACATTCAATTGGGAAGATGAACAAACCAGGCCCAGATGACTGAAGGATGTGTCAGTGAGGCGGGACTCGCTCACACCCTGGAGAAGGCTGGCCAGCATGGACACATCCCACAGCTCAGTTCACACTGCCTCTGTGTCCTCTGTGGGTCTTCAACTTAGAAAATGTCTAGGTCTGATTTATGGGTGTGAGCGATTGCCCCTGCTTCTTCTTGCCCACAGGACTTCAGAGTCTAGTCCCTTCTCCTGGTGACTCAAGTGACTGCTCAGTGGACCCTGGAGTTTCACCCCACCCCAGCACAGACAACTTGGAATATGACATAAAATAACACAAATGTATTTTCCAGATTTTTTTTTCTGTTACGGTGTACCAAGTAATAGCTATGCAGCTGCTCCTCCCATTGGAGAGTCACAAGCCGGGTCACCCGGACAGGCCCCACCTTCCCCATTTGCTCTGTCTTAGTAACCTTTGTTTTTAATGCAAAGTATAAAGAAACTAAAATGACCTTAAATCCCATAACCTGGCAATTCTTGTCATCAAAACCTCAAAATGTCCAGTTATAAAACTCAATAGACTGGATGACATTATCCATATGTTGTCTCCTGGGGGAAAAATGCTAACACAGATGTTCACATCTGTTTATACTTAAAATTATTAGATAAAAGAGACTACTGACTTTCACAGTGTACCCTTTGTACTAAAGAAGTTTAGAACTTACTCATTTGCTGTCTCTGTCTCTGCCCCCCCCCTTCGTGAGACAGGGTCCCTGCTAGGTATCCCAGGCTGACCTCAAACGTATTGTGCAGCTGAGGGTGAATTTCCTCCTGCCTCTACCCCATAGGTGTTGGGGTTACAGGTCCCAGCACAACACCTAGTTTTTGTGTGTGTGTGTGTGTTTTTTAATGGGGTCTGGGAATAAAACCCAAGCTCCACATGTGCTAAGCGAGTGCTCCTCACCAGCCATGCGACCTCCCAGCCCTGTGTCCACTTGGGAAGCATGTCCTGATCGTGTTTTCGTCTCCCCTCACTGTATAACTCTCAGGTCATGATCCATCACTGAGGGAGCTTCAGCCAGGAACCTGGAGACAGGAACTGAAGCAGAGGCCATAGAGGAATGTTGCTTACTGGTTGCTCTTCCTGGCTTGCTCAGTCTGCTTTCTTTCATGTCTTCCTTCTTCCTTCCTTTGTTTCTTTTCTTTTTCCTGTTTTTTGTTTTGTTTTGTTTTTTGACAGGGTATCTCTGTGTAGCCCTGGCTGACCTAGAACTAGCTCTATAGACTAGGCTGGCCTTGAACTCACAGAGATCTGCCTGTCTTTGCCTCCTGAGTGCCCCCCATCTTCAGCCTCCTTTCTTATACCATCCAGGAGCATCTGCGCAGGGCTGGTATAAGAGACCTGGGCCATCTCACACCAATCATTAATCAAGAGAATGCCTGACAGACTTGCCTATAGGTCAATCTTGTGGAGACATTTTCCCAGTTGAGAGTCCCTCTTCCCAAATGACTTTAGCTTATGTCAAGTTGACATTAAACTAATCAACATGACATCAAATGGTAACTTTCTGGGGATTGCTAAATCAAAGGTCAGGCAGAATTCATCAACTTGCACGGTTGCTTTGTCCAATAGAGTGGTTGAAATAAGTCTTTGAAGAGCCTTGGGGTCCCTCCACAGTACAGTGTGAGCACCCCCAGTGCATGCCCACTCCTGACACCTGTCACCTTGTAACCAGAAGTGCTACAGCTGGGTGACAGATACTGCAGGTATATATGGTCCTGTCATCTCTCATGCCTGCCCTTCTGCCTCACAGGTTGATGGGGGTGCTCCAAGTGCGAAAGACTTCATGACGACTCCCCCCTGCATCACCACAGAGACCATCTCAACCACCATGGTGAGTGGAGCCCAGGGAGCTCCTCTCTCTGACCCGCCCCGTACTCTCTCTCAACTCCCAGTACCCAGAACCTGGCAGCTGCTTCCGCAAGCCCTCAGCTGCCCTCCTGGCAGAGAGACAGATGCCCAGATTCCTGTTGTCTGGTTCCTCGGCTGCTCTAGTACAGACTGTCAGTCTTTGTTTGTGCCAATTGAACAACGTGTGGAGTGGAGGTCTAACTCTCAGTTATCTGGGCCATCGCAGGCATGCAGGGGGAAAGGGAAGGTAAAATGATCGGATTCTCGGCATGCAGGAATCTTGCAATTCCAGGCAAATCTTACCTGCCCGAAAGTCCTCATCCCACCCCATCCTCCAGCCAGCCAGCAACCCCAAAGCACCCTCAGTGCTGCAGACCACTTTCTCACTATGGCCAGTAGATGGCAGCAGTGAGCCTGGTCGGAATAGTCAGGGTTTTTTAGATTCCTTTTAAGGGACCTGGTGGGTTTTGCTATTTATTTGCTGTCTAACTGGTAATGAAAAGTCCTTGCTCTCAAGTGTTTTCCTCTGTAAAATAAGAATCACTCCCTTCCATGTGGCTCACAGCCTCTTATGGGACTCTGAGCAAGACTTCTCAACCTTCCTGATGCTGGGACCCTCTAACACAGGTCCTCAGGTTGTGGTGACCCCCGACCATAAAATTATTTCAGTGCCACTTCATAACTGTAATTTTGCTACTATTATGAATCATAATGTAGATATCTGATAGGCAGGATATCTGACATGTGAACCCTGTGTAAGGGTCCCTAGGTCACGACCCTCAGGTTGAGAACTGCCTCTCCAGAGCCTTTAGCGACAGAACAGAACAGACATGATTCTGCACACAGGTTTTTGTGACAGACAGCCTCCTGAGAAGTTTGACCTTTGGTTTATTAACCGTGGTTATCTACCGGTCTTTCTTTTACATTCTTTACAAAGGAAAAAACTTAAGTTTAGGGGGATAAAAGGATGAACCCAAGGTCACATGACCAATAAATATCAGTTTAGCCTCAGGCATTCTGACATCGGAAGTTTCACTTTCATTGTCAATCTGCCCATGCCCTGACCTGTGAGGACATCAGGTCTGTGGGTCTGGGGCTAAGAATGTAGTAATACCTGATCCAGATCCTTCTTGAGTTATTGAGAGCTGTTTTTGAATGGCATCCCTTGTCCAACCCCTGACCTATACCTGAGAAGAGAGCGTCATTAAGGCCGACTCCTCAGCAGGTGGGTTTTAAGTCAAGCATCCCAGGATTGATCGGCAAACAGATGGCACATGAATCTCTGATCACTCGGTTCTTTCTCTCCCTCCCAACCATTACTCTGAGGCTCTGAGATACTTGTGAGGGTAAATTTAAATGTCTTTATGGTGCATAGACAGTTAAACTTCATTCATCTCCTCATCCATCCATTCATCCATTCATTCGTTCCAAAGCCAGTGCCGAGTCCGTCTGCCTAGCGCAGGGGTGCAGAGCTGTGGACGCTGCGCTGCCCACTAGCATTCATTCAGCTGCTGTCATAGGTGCCTGTCATCTGTAGCTCCCTCGCTGGCACAGTGAGGAGCAAGGCCCACCCTTCTCGCTTCCTGGCTGGATGGCCTTGGGCAAGTCACCTGAGCCTCTCTAAGCCTTCTTGCCACATCTGTAACATAGGGGTGGGAACAATATGTGCCTCAAAGGGTTTCTGTGAGACCCAGTAAGTACCCTGTGCAAAGCCGACAAAACAGTGCCTGGCCTGTAATGTATCCAGATGTTAGCTGCTGCTATCTCTTTCTTGCCTTCATGGAAAAATGCAACAAGCTTCCCTAGGGGCCGCTGGGAGGGGCTAGGAGAGTGCAGGGAAGACGTGTGGAAGCTGCTTGTCGCCTAGGCAGGGACAGTGGAGTTGTGAGTAGAGGAGAGAGGCGTGGCCACAAGAGAAGGATGGGGGAGGCGCGGCCAAGGGAGAAGGATGGGGAGGCGTGGCCACACAGGAGAAGGATGGGAAGGCAAGGCTTCGGGAGAAGGCTGGGGGCGTGGCCACAGGAGGATGGGGAGGCAGGGGAGGGAGGCGTGGTTACAGGAGAAGGATAGAGGGAGGCGTGGCCACAGGTTAGGGATGCAGGGGAAGCTTGGTCACAGGAGGTTTCCAGGCTGTGAGAGTCAGGTTGAGAGGGGTCAGCAGGTGAAGAAAGCACTTGTGGCTGGCAGATGTGTACAGGAAGGCGAGGGTGAGGAGGAAGAGGGCTGCGAAGACAGACTGAAGCAGAACGGGAAGTGTTTGCAGTGCCTCGTAGGATGGTAAACTTGAGTCCAGAGACAAGAGGGCAATGGTGTCTTTAGAGCAGAAGCACGTGGCCAGCTGCCTGTGTGTGTGGAGTGTGATCGGAGACAAAGATCCCGCCTTCCTGCTTCCCCTTCCTCCTTCCAGCCTCTTCCCTTCCCTTAATAAATATTGATTGAACACCCACGATGTGTGAAGTACTGTGCCAGACACTGAATCTGGCCCTAGAGGAGACAGTGTCTTTATCCCTGGGGTCCACATAAGGACAGAAGAAGGTGGGAACCTGTCGCAGGGCTGCTGTCTACATGGAGCACACTGCCAGGCTTCAAGAAAGTAGATAGAGCAGAGATTTAGGGACTAGGAAATCCTAGAACAGGAAAGTACAGTATCTGGTCTCTGGTAAGATGTTCAGGAGACTGGACAGATGGACAGGGGACAGTGTCTACTGGCCAATGGTTCTTACAGTGTGGTCCCAGGTTCCTATGACAAAGGCACATTTCCTACCTGGCTCCAAAAAAGCCTAATTCAGAAGCTGGGAGAAGCCTGGCAGTCTGTTCCCAAGTGATCCCGTGTGAGAGTGTGATATTTGTATGTTAGGATCCTGCAGATCTGATTAGTGTGAGGAGCTAGTGGGGTGTTTCCAGGAAAGGCCCAGGAGAAAATTGGTTTTGAAGATTTGGGGTTCAAGAAAAATCTGGGCGACAGGTAGAGGCATAGTAGATAAAGCGGTAGACAACCCTGGGTATCTGAGTGGATAGAGGGGAGCCCTGAGGAGAGATCGAGGGGTTGCCCTGCCCAAGAACTGTGCTTCCATGAGTTGAGAGATGGCCCTGACTACACAAGCAGCCAGGGCAGTGAGAAGGAAAGCCCATAGGCTTTGAACAGCCCTGCCCCCTTTAGTGGCTTCTGTTTTCGTTGCAAAGATGGAGGTGAGCTTTGGATGCTGGCCTCAGGCAGAGAGGGAAGGAACACTGAGATTAAGAGACAATGAGAGCGTGGTCTGAGGGTGAGAAGGATCAAAGGGATGGTGGCCATTCCCTGCCTACAAACAACCTCTGCGGTCTGGAATCCAGGATACTGCAGGGATGTATGTACCTCATGCTGGTGCACTGAGCGACTCGGCCACCGACAGTGGGCAGGAGTAGGCGTTGCAGAGGCTAGGAGGGAGCAGAAGGCTCCATCCTCCCCCATGCTTGGCAGGGAGATAGTGGTCTGGCTCCTTGCCGTGCACAAACCAAGACTGGGGTCCGTTTGTCTGAGACACTGCATACTAGAGGCTAGCTAGAGGCTACAGAAGTGAGAGGCAGCACAGAGAACCTTGGTGCCCCTTACCCAGATACTGGACACTAAGTCTAAGGCAATTCCAGGGAGATAGACCAGTTACAATCCAGGGCCCGACCAGGGGAGCTGGCTCAAGAGTGCTGTGCCGGCCATGAGCACCGAGCAGCCTTGGAGGCTGCCTGCTCAGGGTTAACCTCTGCTCCCACCACTGCCGTGCCATGGGACTTGAACAAGCCACGTCCTGCCTGCCATGTTCCCTCCTGTGTGTCCTCTGTAGAACAGGACAGCTACCAAGGATTGCCTTCAGTGGCTTCAAAGGTTAAATGAGGTCTCATGTATGCACACACCTAGTGGAATGCGTAGTGGCCAGCAGGTACTAGGAAGTACTTACTAGATCCATCCACCCGCGCTCCTGCTTTTGTTTACAAAGCCCCTTTACCTAGGTTCTTTGATAATGGTGGCATGGAATCAGGCAAAGGTCCCTTTTTACAGATAGTAGGGAGGAAGTGGCTCTGCCTCCAGGTGCACAGCAGGTCCAGGACAAGAGGCTGGGCATCCTAACCTTTAGTGCTTCCAGAGAGCAGAGCCGTTTCTTGCTCACCATGACATCCCTCTAGCGGAGATGCAGTACATCTTTGTGGAGTGAATATGCGAGCGAGCAGGTGTGTGTGGTTGAGTCTGTGGGGGTCGGATGCAGGTGTGTGGGGTTGAGTCTGTGGGGTCGGATGCAGGTGTGTGTGTGGTTGAGTCTGTGGGGGTCGGATGCAGGTGTGTGTGTGGTTGAGTCTGTGGGGTCGGATGCAGGTGTGTGTGTGGTTGAGTCTGTGGGGTCGGATGCAGGTGTGTGTGGGGTTGAGTCTGTGGGGGTCAGATGCAGGTGTGTGGGGTTGAGTCTGTGGGGTCGGATGCAGGTGTGTGTGGGGTTGAGTCTGTGGGGGTCGGATGCAGGTGTGTGGAGTTGAGTCTGCGGGGGGTCGGATGCAGGTGTGTGGGGTTGAGTCTGTGGGGGTCGGATGCAGGTGTGTGTGGGGTTGAGCCTGTGGGGGTCGGATGCAGGTGTGTGGGGTTGAGTCTGTGGGGGTCGGATGCAGGTGTGTGGGGTTGAGTCTGTGGGGGTCGGATGCAGGTGTGTGGGGTTGAGTCTGTGGGGGTCGGATGCAGGTGTGTGTGGGGTTGAGTCTGCGGGGGTCGGATGCAGGTGTGTGTGGTTGAGTCTGTGGGGGTCGGATGCAGGTGTGTGTGGTTGAGTCTGTGGGGTCGGATGCAGGTGTGTGTGGGGTTGAGTCTGCGGGGTCGGATGCAGGTGTGTGGGGTTGAGTCTGTGGGGGTCGGATGCAGGTGTGTGGGGTTGAGTCTGTGGGGGTCGGATGCAGGTGTGTGGGGTTGAGTCTGTGGGGGTCGGATGCAGGTGTGTGGGGTTGAGTCTGTGGGGTCGGACGCCTCAGCTCTGTGCTTCCGTGTCACTTCTCAACCTGATGGTGATGATAACCACATGGTCACATGCCCTGGCTATCCTGGAGACCTACTGAACTGAGACCTGGCCATCTGAGCACTATTGTCTCCCCAGGAGAACAGTCTCAAGTCCGGGAAGGGGGCAGCCGCCATGATCCCAGGCCCACAGACGGTGGCCACGGAAATCCGTTCTCTTTCACCGGTAAGTAGGCAGGGCCAGCTCAGGCTAGGGGACTCAGGGCTGAGGATGCAGGCGTGTAGCCCGCAGCACGTGCGGTGAGGGCTCAGAACCATTCGCAGATGCCCATTGGCTCCTCAAGGTGTCCCTCAGTGCCCCATTGTGTAACCAAAGATTGGCATCAGGGCTGGAGGTAAAGAGGACACAGACACACGGACACACATACACATACATACATACACATGCACGCATGCAGGCATGTACACTCATGCACACACACGCATGCACACATGTACACACACACATCTGCATCATCTTGTAGACCAGGAAGAGCAGGGAACTAGGAGTCCCGAGGCTTGGATTCCAGGCCGATTTCTGATGGTGGCTGCCGCAGCAGTGACCCTGAGTCCCTCACGGACACATCTTCTCTAGTGCTTTGATTCTGGTTGTTCTGAGTCTAGTCCAAAGAGAGCATGTTCCTGCCTGTGGCAGGATGAGGACCTGGGGGGCTCTGTCTCCTGCCTGGAGGCAACTTTTCATTATTCTAGGATTCGTAGATTCTAGGGTGTTGTTAGGACTGGGGGGCTCTAGGAATTTCAGATTCTAAAAGTTATAGATCCCTGGGGTTGGGAATGTTCTAGGTCTAGAATTGGAAAGATTTTGGTATTCTTGTGTAAGAAGCAATATTTCAGAGCATCTTGGCCTCCATGCTCCCCCTTTCCCGGTCCCCTCTTCATCCCTGGGGAAGCTGCCCTAGCCCTACCTGCCCCTTCAGAGCCCAGTGCCCTGACCTGACCCCCGGGGTGGGGGTGGTTGTATTCTGCAGATCATCGGGAAAGATGTCCTCACCAGCACGTACGGCGCCACCGCGGAAACCCTCTCAACCTCTACCACCACCCATGTCACCAAAGTGAGTAGCATCAGGCTCCCGGGCCCCAGCGGGCTGCAGGGGGGACGGTCATTTTCATGGCTGACCTCTGGCTCATTCTCTAAGGCATAGAGGGGACCTTTGCCAGTTCTTGAGTGCGTTGTCCTGTGCTACTGCTGTTCTAGGGGTAGGCCTTGCACACAGCGTTGGCAGCTAGTCCATGGGGTCATACACTCTCCTCCAAAGTAATTATGAACAATGTTTGCATCCTACAGGCCCTGACAGCCAGACAAATTCAGAAGTGTGTTGTGAGCAGGAAGCTCCCCAAAGTCAGGAAGTGACATGTGGAGAAGTTGCTATTTGCCAGGCCTGATGGTACAGGCCTCTGATCCCAGCTACTTAGAAAGCCGATGGAGAACTGAAAATCCAGGCTGGCTTAGGCAACCTGGTGGGACTCTGTTCAAAATAATAAGAGGGCTAGAGATATTTTCCATTGGTGTAGTTTTTGCCTAGCAAGGCCCCTCGGTTTAATCCTAACAAGAACATTACTGTCCTCCATGCCTGACCACCCCCCACCTAAAACAAGAGAGAGAAAGCAGGGTCCTGGGACTCCCAACAGAACACCTAAGGCGGAGGAGCCCAGTGAGGTACCCTAGCAAAAGGGGCAGATGCTATGTGTTTACCTGTTAAGTGACTGCTAGTGAGAAGCAACCTTACTGGACTCTGGACCTGCTGGCAGTGACGTAAGTGAGGTGTGCTTGTTAGGAAACCAGGAAGCAGTGTGTAGATAGAAATGGAACAGGGAGATTAAGTTGCACTTGGGGCAAGGAAATACAGACTCTGGAGGCAAATGAGCGAGGCACCAGGCACTGGTGCTGGCTTGGCCGTGGATGATCTTAATCTAAAGGAAATTGGAGAGCTGGAGAAAGGTTTTAACTTGGGCAATGCTTCAGGGAAAATAGACTTGCTGGGGGTGCAGCTCAGTGGCAGAGTGTGGTTGGTGTGCACAGGTGCTGGGTTCGATCCTCAGCAGTACAAATTTAAAAGGATGTATCAGAGGATGGGGCAGGGAGAGTTCTAGAGAACCTGATAAGACTGGAGAGCAGGGGCTGAGGCTTTGGGACAGGTAGGAGCTAGAGACAAGGAGAGGGCAGGCTAGAAGAAGGAGATATTCCCAGTGGCTATCAGCCATGACGGCCCAGGAGTTTAGAAAGGCTGAGCTCCGGGAGGCTGCAACAAGAAGTGGGCCCAGCCCTGGCTGGGAGCCCGAGGACCAGCAGAGCACGGGCAATGACTCGAAGGTCCAGCTCATCCACCAAAGGGAAGGCCTGGTTGGTAACACTGTCCCTCCGTCCACGCTGTTCAGGGGCCTGCCTGCAACTTGGTAGCTTTGTCACCTTGTCACATTTCTCGGGAAGGAACCTCTCAAAAACCATTAGAGAACAGCGGCGACTTTCCTGCTGGTTTTATGGGACGCCTACACGGCACAGCCCACAGGGTATATAGCTAAGGAAACGCCCCTCTGGACCTTCCCACTTGGAGCCCCTCTCTCTCTTCATCTTTGCTTGCTTCCAGCTAGGATTTCCTCTGTCACATCCTCCATGAGTGTGCCAACAGTCAGGTCCTGCCCCATCCTCTGGTCTAGCCTCTCTCCTTGAGAAAACAGCGGCGGTGATATTTTACCTTCATAGGATTGTTCCAAGTCATTTAAAGTAGAGCTTTGTCACCATTTACATCTCATTCATATGTTCATTCAACAGATCTACATGTAGCACTGTCAGGATGGCCTGGGAAAGGAGGGGATACTGAGGTGGTCAGAATACAAGCCACTCTCCAGAGCCTGGAGCCTGGAGCCATGAGCACACAACAGGTGGACATAGACCAGAACCATGCTGAGGCCCCAAACCATGAGAGACACAGGCTCAGCATGTGGGGAAGGCCAGACGGAATACCTCAGGATTCTGCCAACCAAGGAGCAGCATCCAGGTTGGGGGGGAGGGGAGGGCAAAAACAGGACAGCTTGGTAGCTAGGGAGTGGTGACAACCCTGCAGGAGCTACTGCCTGAAGTCCCCAGACTAGAAAAGGTGAATCCTCAGGAGCCAGGAGAGATGTGATCTGCTGGCTCTCAGCTGTGTCAGCTGAGCCTGGATGAGGTGTGTAGGCCTCCAGTGAAGGCAGACTCAGAGGGACCTCACCTTTCTCTCCCGGCCCTCTGCTTCTCTCTCCACAGACTGTGAAGGGAGGGTTTTCTGAGACAAGGATCGAGAAGCGAATCATCATAACTGGGGATGAAGATGTCGATCAAGACCAGGTACAGGGCTCGGGAACAGCAATTCCAGGGCACAGCCTGGTACCCCGTTCCTCCTATAAGGGGTGACCTTTGGCTACCCTTCCAGGCAGAGAAAAAGTCCATTCCTTGATGACCCCATTCATCTAAGAAGGAGCATTGATTGGGGACCAGAAGACTCAAATTCTAGTCTCTTCCTCTAACTATTTAACTTGGCCCCTTCTGGGCCTCAGTTTCCCCAGCTGTGAAGTAATTCTGTTTGTCTCAGCATCACTGCTCTGTGGTGCCTCACTGTGCTGTTCTGCCCTCCAGGCCCTGGCTTTAGCCATCAAGGAAGCCAAACTACAGCATCCAGACATGCTTGTAACCAAAGCTGTTGTCTATAGAGAAACAGACCCATCCCCAGAGGAGAGGGACAAGAAGCCACAGGTAAGGCTCTGAGGCTCAGCAGTGTGGGACGAGGGGGAAGTGGTAAAAAGATTCTTTGGGAGGGTCAGTTTCACAGAGAGCCCGGGTGACATGACCCTAACCTGGCTTGTGGCTCCAAGGAGAGAGACGACGGCCCTGCTCCAGACCTGAGGAAGGGGGAGCACAGATACTGTCTGGTTTCTTTACAGTTTCAGAACCCAAGTCCAGAGCAGCAAGGAAAGGGTGCTGAGGATTGACAGGAGACCCGATGTAAATGGAGCTGCCACTTTCCCTCCCCTAGTCTGTCTCCACCAGAGCCACGGGGTGTGGCTGAGGGAACGCGATGCCCAGAGCCTTTAACCCATCTGCTTTGTTTGTGTACAAACCCAGGAGTTCTCAGGCCCTACAGGGTGGGACTCTCAGGGACCCAGCCATCACTAAAAGCCTTCAAAGTCTCAGATAATGCAGTGTGGGCTATGTCAGGCTTCTCACAGTGTACACTGGGAAGGGGGTTCTCTGCCTCTCTGGAAGCTTGCTGAATTTTATCAGACTTGGAATACAAAAATCTCAGGCATGAGCAGTGCCTACTGTGTGATTTCATTCACTGGTAGTGAATAGCAGGCAACATTTGCCTCCCATTGGGAATAAAAGCAGAATAGTGTTGCTAGAGAGCCAGGGCTGGGAAATGTGACTGCAGAGTCCTTACTCCTTTAGGTGACCAAAAGGTAGTTACAATCTAGGCTCTGGTACAATCTGGTAGTTGCAATCTAGGTTTCTTTGTTTCTATGTTTGTGGTTGTGTTGATGTTTCTTTAAGCACTGCCCTTTAGTCCAGGGCATGCCCATGGGGAATAGATAGGAAAAGCCAAGGAAGCCAGAAGACCTGCAGCCAGAGTGAAACAGAGAACTGAGAGGAGGCAGGGAGGAAAAGCAAAAGACGTCACCTCCGCACATGCACCCACACATGTGTGCACTTGACTCTGGGGTCAGGTGCATCTGAGTCACTCCTTAGTTGTCACAAGTGGGCTGTGTAGCCTTGGGCAGGTCTCTTTCTCTCTCTCTCTCTCTCTCTCTCTCTCTCTCTCTCTCTCTCTCTCTGGGCCACAATGCAGGGTAAAAGGGTAGCTAAAACTGCTCGCTGTGTGTTTAAAGGTGAATGGGTAAAGTAACTAATTTCCTTTGTCTTCCCACCATCCCCCTGCCTCTGGCACCCAGGAATCCTGACCTCTGTGAAGAGATGCTGGCGTGTCTGGTCCATCCCAAGCCAGAGGACCATTAAGAAGGGGCCTTCATTCTGGATTCTCCGACAACACCAACATCCCAGCTGCGACGTACTGTCACTGATGAGAGACTGGGAAGGGAAAGCATATATATATAGATATATAGAGATATAGATATATATACAGGAAACACCGCGTCCTTGCACCGCTGCTGGGGCTGGCGGAGCAGTCAGCCGATGGCCACAACCGACGTCTGCAACAACCTTCATTTCCTGTGCAGACAAATTGAATTGGTGGGAATTTTTTTTTTTCCAGGAAAATGTATAACAATCGTAATCTCTCGCTCCCTAACCCCTTCTGCAAACTACAAAAGCAGACCGCCATGATTGTAGACATTCCCTTGAACCCCGGCTGCACAGACTCCAGGATGGACGAGCACCTGTTTGTTGTCCAGCCTTGCTCCCTCTAAGGCAAAGGAAATAAGATCATGTAGCCAAGGAAGAGAAATCACAGCAGCAAGACATGCACAGTCGGCTATTTTCCAAGACAGAATGGAAGTCTCCCACACGGGGAAGGGAGGAACGCTCAACCGTTCCTTTCTGGGTCTTGACATTGGGCTGCGAAATCCCCTCTCTGTTCTTCTGCCTCCCTGCTTCACCCCTGACTCCCACTCATCCTGTCTTCATTTTCTGTCTCAGCTCCTCTCTGCCTCTCTCCCTGACCCTCCTGTTCTGTGTCCGGGTCCTGCTGAGGGCCACTGCCGAGAACTCTCATTGGAAGACAAAGAAACTACAAGAGTAAAAGGGAGCCAGGGGAAGGGAAGTAGACACTGTATGCTTCCTGTTTCTCATGACGGAGGTGCAGGTCGTAGGAGATTATATGACTGTGATTTTAAGTTATGTATATTACATGTAACAGGAACAAATATTAAAATAAACTGTGCTGGTAAGTATGCAGCTGACATTTCCACGTTATAATTACCTGACTGTGATTGATGTATCCTAAGGTTCCTAGATCTTGCCAAACTGGCCCCGCCAAGGACACTGGACTCTGGGTGTGGCCAGCTCCCAGTAGGGCTGACAGATTCAGTGTAGTGAAACTGTGTGTGGTGTTTGTAACTGGGTGATTGGTGGGGAGGGTGGGGAAGCTCTCCATGGAGGGGTGAGGGTCCCGGCCAGAAGGGGGCAGCACAGATGTAATCCTGAATATGCCAGGCCAAAATGCCTTCTCCCCAGCAGTAGCTGTCAGGTCAGGTCTGTGCTCAGGACACAGCTGCTAAGGTCCCCTAGGTCACTCCTCCTACCTCCTCCGGGGCTTGCCTTGGTTTTTCGGTCCTCTCGTTCTGTTTTACTATTACCAGGGTCTTTGTTTGGGTTTGTGGTCTACCGTGTCTCGCCCTGCTCTTCAGCAGCTTGGCACAATTAGTTCTTTATCTAAAGGGAGGTGGCGCCCTGCCCGAGGTGGGGAGCAGCGACTCTAACCTGGTTTTCTGAAATGCCCAGTCGGTCTTTCCCCTCTGCCTCTGTTCATCTTGTGAGTCATCCTCTTCTTCCTGAGCTAAAGTAGCCATAATAAAGAGGCCATGAGCACAGGGAAGGCCATGATAGGCCCACACTGCATTTCCAAAAGCTTCAGCTGTCCTTAAACAATAGCAGGCGTGAGAAAGTGTTGCCCGCTGGCGCCATCCACATTAGACCTGGCTTGTGGGACCTTGGTCAGTCAGTATCCAAGCTCAGAAATGGCCTTGAGGTGACAGGAGCCCTTGGAGACACCCCTGCCACAGGCTGCTGTTGCGGACTGGCACATGCAGGCTTCCTCTGGCTTGCCTGCCATGTCTCCCCCGTTCTGAATGAAAGTAACCTGCAGCAATCCCCGACTCACTTCCTGTGCTGCTAAGGTAGTTCATGCATCTAGTCAGCAAATGTTTATGAGTTTCCTGTTTGTGTCAGGCTCTGTTTTCAAGGCGGAAGGAGAGAAGGGACCTGGGAAGCCACTGGACAAACCTGTCCCCAACCATAGCTGGCTCTTTCCAGAACACGTCTTAATCCTTCCACCTGATCAGACATTCCCCAGAAATGTCTCTCGAGAGCCCAGACTGGGTATGCCCTCTTGGCTTGCTTATTACTCTTACAATGCATACCTTACCTACTCACAGGTGCTGGCCTGACACAGGGCAGGAAGCTAGGATAGCTTATGTCTGACAGCTGAGAGGAGCCAGGCTCTTAGACAACAGAGTCAGCCATATGCCCCGGTGCAGGCTGGTAGGTAACAGAGTCAGTCAGCCATATGCCCCGGTGCAGGCTGGTAGGTAACAGAGTCAGTCAGCCATATGCCCCGGTGCAGGCTGGTAGGCCTGCTCTGCCCTAGGGTGGCAGCGCATTGTCTCTGCTCCAGGATCTTTGGCCATTCTTGATGGAGAAGCCACAGAACTCCCTTCCTGCTCTTCAGGGCACACAAAGCTCCCACTGCTTCTCTGAGCCTAGAGCAGGAAAGGCTCCATCCCTTAGAATCAGGCTCAGGTCTCGCCTGCTTTGGCAGGAACTCCCTGGCCTATACACACAGGACATACATACCTCAGAGGGAGCATCTTTTTTCAGAGACTTGTACCTGCTTTGAATGTGGCCTACAGGGCAAGGACGGAATGACCCAGCTTAGCTCGAGGGAGGTTAGGGTTTGGGGAGGTACTCCATGGATGTATTTTCTGACCGTTTTTCCCCCCAGAGAGGCAGTCAGCACCCCACCCAGGGGGAGGAGACCTGCACAGCTAAAATCTAGGGCACTGTCTCCTCCCCCTCCTCCACTTCATAGAGAATAAGGTCGTTGTGTTGTCTGACTTAAGCCCACTTTTTCTTTTTGCTTTTTGTGTGTGTGTTTCATCATCTCTGTGACACCTTGCTATCCAGGTGGGAGGTAACAGTGAGAAAAGCCTCAGAGAGCAGTCCAGGGTTCCAGGTGACCATCTCGCCGCCACCGCAGCTCCTAACTCACCATGTGACACTGGGCTACCCCATCCCAGGGGCAGGGCAAAGTCGTTGCACCCTGAGGCTTCTTCCCACACTGTGTCTCATGCACCTTTGTGTTCCCTGCGTTTGCTTCCTGTGAATCTTTTCCACACGAGGGTACAGGAAGTGCCAGGACCTGTTGCAGTTTCTGAATCCCGCAAGCACATACCAAGACTGGCCTGAAATTGCATGAGCAACATCACTCTAAATATCTATTTTTTTTTTCCCAAAAGCACCTTACCAGCCAACTGCGATGCTGTCCTGTTCCTTTTCTCCCACTCCCCTCTCTCCTCTCTCGTCCCCATGCTCCCCACCTCAGTGCTCCGTGCTGTATGCGTGTGATCTCTGTTCTTGTATACTCAATAAAAGTGAAATAAATGTGTTTGATGCTGAACCACGGACTCCCTCAGCCTCCCTTCTCTCTCCCTCCCCGCTGTCCCTCCTCTCTGACCTTGGCTACTGGAACAAGCTGACAGGGAACTGGAGTGGAGACACCCAACACAGAACACGCTGGTTTGGGTTTTGAGATAGGGGCTCACCATAGAGCACTAGCTTGGAACTCCAAAGAGACTCACTTCCCTCACCCTTCCCAGTGCTGAGGCCCCAAGCCAGGCTCTAATATAGAACAATTTTAATCAACAAATGTCTGGAGCTCCCATGGCAGGCTAGGCCCTGGCTTAGGTTCTCTGGGCACAAGGACAAAGTCCTTGCTGGTCCAGGGCTGTCAGTCCAGTGCAGGGATCAGCGAAACAAGAAAAAACTGGTTAGCGAGGTTTTTGTTTTTGTTTTTTTTGTTTTTTTAGCCAAATAAAGAGAAAGAGCCAGTAAGACTTTCTAGGCCAAGGGGACAGTAAGTAGGTGGGTCCCCAAGACCTGGGAGGGGAGGTGTAGTGTGGTCCGTCCTTCTGAAAGGAGATCAGACCCCCCCCCCATATGGGGGACTAGTGAGAAGTGTGCACAACAGTCACGGGCTCATGTCAACATCCCATTACTGACTTACTTTTCTTTAAAGTAACTCACTTTGAAAATAATTATTTAAAGCTGGGCAGTGGTGGCGCACGCCTTTAATCCCAGCACATGGGAGGCAGAGGCAGGTGGATTTCTAAGTTCGAGGCCAGCCTGGTCTACAGAGTGAATTCCAGGACAGCCAGGACTATACGGAGAAACCCTGTCTCGAAAAAACCAAATAAACAAACAAACAAACAAACAAACAAACAATTACTTAAGAAAGGAAATTAGGGGACTGGTGAGATGACTCACAGATAAAGCAAAAGCACCTGCCACCAAGCCTGGCAGCCTGAGCGCAGTCCCCAGACCCATGGGGTGGAAGGAGAGAACCTGCAAGGTGTCCGCCCATCTTCACATGCACTTCATGGCGCGCACACACACACACACACTCACAAACATAAAATGTTAAATAGAAATAGGGCTAGATCCTAGGTCCAACAGAGCAGTAGTACAAAAATTAGTTAATTCAAAATATAATTCCAAAAGTAAATAACTAATGCCACTTGCCAAAGAAAGGAATGTTCACAAAAATAGTGGAAAGGGCTAGGGGTGTAACCCAGTAATGTAGTACTTGCTAGCACACACACACACCATATATGCATACACACATACACACACACACACTACAGACACCACACACCACATACACACACACACACTACAGACACCACACACCATAGACACACACCACATACGTCACATACACAAAACATATACACCACACACACCACACACCACATAAACACATACACCACACACATGTACACACACACCACATAAACACACATACACCACACACATGTGCACACACACATACCACACACACATACCACATACACACACCACATACACATACCACATACACACACTACAGACACCACATACACAAAACACACACCACACACACACATACACCGCATACACACACACCAGATACATACCACACAGGCAGCACATAGACACCACACACAACACACACACATACCACATACACTTTGCAGATCCTACCACCGAAAGAAAGCAATGAATAAAGATTGAAATTAAAATCAAAATCTGGGGCTGGAGAGATGGCTTAGTGGTTAAGAGCACTGACTGCTCTTCCAGAGGTCATGAGTTCAATTCCCAGTAGCCACATGGTGGCTCGCAACCATGTGTAATAAGAAAGATGCCTTTTTCTGGTGTGTCTGAAAACAGCTACAGTATACTCACATAAATATAAAAAAATCTTTTAAAACATAAAAAAAAAAAAACAAAATCTATGTAAAACCTAAACTTTTTTCTCAGGGCATCTGAGGTATATGTTCTACAGTTTCTACTTTATCCTGTCAAGAAAATCACACCAGGTCCCTTTTCTAGATCTCTCCAAATCTCCCTAAATGCTTTATTTTTTATTTTTTATTTTTTTGGATTTGTTTTTTTCTAGACAAGGTTTCTCTGTATAGCCCTGGCTGTCCTGGAATGGAACTCACTCTGTAGACCAGGCTGGCCTCGAACTCAGAAATCCACCTGTCTCTGCCTCCCAAGTGCTGGGATTACAGGTGTGCGCCACCATGCCTGGCTCCCTACATGCTTTTAAAACTTAGATTCTGAACATTTTCCTATCATTTTAGATACTAAGTATTAGCTGCTTTCCTCTGTAAAGCCAGATTATTAAATGATACAAAGGCTGAAAGAATCCTAGTCTTCTCCAGAATCCTATTTGTTATGGAAGGCAATTGCCGCAAGGAGCTTTGAGAATGGTTTCCAGAATTTTCCTCATAAGTTCCATTTAATGATCAATAGCTTTTAGGATCCTGGGAAGCTCTTAGCTTACAGACATTGGGACTGCACACCTCCTGGACCTGTAGCACTCGTCTTTCTGCTTCTGGGGAATAACTGGAATAGCCCATCCAGCTCAACGCTTTCTCAGCTTGAGTTGGATAATGAAGCAATTTCTAGAAAGATTTTGCATCACATTTGACCAGTGTTCTAATTGGTCCTATTAGAGACTGGAGCCTGTGTTTGCAGCTAAACTTCTTCCAATCTACAGAACCAGCTGTCCACCACCAAGGATTTCCTGCCCTCGAATATCAATGGTACCAAAGTCGAGAAATCATGCTTTGGATGAACATGGTTCACAAAGTTGGATGTCCACGTCAGCATCTTATATCCGGCAGGTTCCATGTCCAGTGTTAGATGCCCTGGGTCTCTAAAAAGGTGGGGATGCCACCAGGAAGCTTGGAGACCGCACCACAGAGTCCAGCAACTAAGACAGGAGGGGGGAGGGGAGTGGGAGGGAGCTGGGCCACTTCCCAGGGGACATGGAACTGACTGGGAAGGTGGAGACTGACCACCTGACTCACCTCTGGCTAACCTGTGGCAGACCACTGTGATAAACCATGATTGCCCAGGCTAGCCCAGTCTGCAGCCCCCTAAGAGATGAACTGTGAAACTGTGAGTGGGGCAGATTGACGTGGTCAGCTGTCACTGGGGAGGTATGACACACAAGAAGCAGCAGCACAGGGGCCCGAACTCCAGCTGGTTTTAGATCAAGGTTTTGTTTTGTTTGCATCTGATCTCTGTACCCTTGGGTTTTGTAGTCCCTCGGTGAAGCTCAGTTTTCTCTTTTGTAGATTGAGAATCCTAATCACCAAGTTTTCATCCCCATACTTGGTCATTCTTCTCTCAGAATGTACCACCAGTAAAAGGACTGAGGACACATCTATCAGCAAGGGAGACTTAGACTTGGTTAGGAACAGGAATGGGAGATAAACTCAGATCAAGCCTTGACAAACTGGGGGATAGAGATATGCAGGTATGGTGCAATTAATTAATTAATTATGGCCAGTAAAGGGGGTGGAGGGACTCGTGTCCTTTCTGGGAATAGCAAGGCTTTTCCAGGAAGTTGGGCACACTTTTATGGCTTCTTTCCATTGACAACTATCATAGTGATGGAGGTAGGCCACTTAAGAAGCAGATGGGTGATAATGAAGGTTATTTGTCTTCTGCTCTGTCAGCCATCATAGGTACAGCCAGTCTTGGTAAAGTCACCCGAAGAAAAGATTGAAGGCCTTTGATAATCCTGTCTTTACAGATTAACAAGCTTACAATCAGGTCGGTAAAGTTGTCAGTACAAGATTTGAGGAGGGTCACACATTGGCTACGGTTAGTGAAAAGACTAGATGTCGTGTCTATATATCTCCCAGTGGCTCTGGTTCTTGATGGAATTATGATGGACAGAACCACTCAGCCAGCACAAGGCTAGGCCTGTGAATAGTCATTTACTATACACATTATTTGTTATTAAATACACAGTACATTTATGAATAGTCATTTACTATACACATTATTTGATTTGTTATTAAATACACAGTCCATTTATGAGGGCTATGTGCTAGGTTCTAAGGAAGTAGAGAAGAAAATGACAGGCAGGTTTCCTCACTCAGTGTGCATTTATAGCTTGACTGCTGTATTCTGGTAAGGCCTGGAAAACACTGGGTAGTCACTGCCAGAGGAACTGCTATGGTAGCTGTTGAAGGGACTGGTTCTCTCTTCAGGCAACAGCCTTGGTCTAAACTAGGCATGAATGTGTCTAGAAGCTGGGTCTTGGAGGTAACAGGGAACTTTTGACATGGTGACTGGCATAGTAAATGTGGCTACAGAGGGCCAACCATGACTGAGCCAGTCTGTGGCAACTGTGTGCCAACACCTGGACCATGCTTTGGCCTCTGTTTTTGGCCAGCCTGTGTCTGCTTGAGACCAAAGGACTGTGGATGGCGAGTATGTTTCTGGACGGGGATATAAAGTGTTTAGTTTAGTTAAGGTCGTTTTTCATAATTCAGGAAGTAAAGTGAAACAGTATGAAGAAAATGCGGTGCTTTATTGTGAGGAACCTGGAATCCCGGGCCATTTCTTCTAAGACCCGGGACTCCGCCGGAACACTTTTTCCGTAGCACCTATCCGGGGCCAAGGCAGCCGAACTTCCGTCCCGTTTCCGCGGAGCCCGAGTGTGAGGTGATACGGTGAGTGTAGGCTCCTGGTGCTCCTTTCGTCCTCTGGTTTCGTTATAAGTGGTTGGGCCACCTCGCTTTTTGTGTCAGAATCGCGCCGGCGGAGTCTGGACTTGTGAGCTGGTGTCTCAGGAGGCCTTTCTTTCTGAGAACCGATCACCAGGGACACCGCGGTCAGGCTCCCTGGGGCTCACGAAGTAACCTTTCCCCCTTTAACTGTGGAACTTGGGAACCAGAGAACGTGTACTCAGTCGAGCTGGTTCTGCGTGGCTTCCACCCGGCTTCCTGGCTTTATTTAAATGCAAATTATAGTAAGTAAAAATTCTAAGCTTCGTGTATATGCTAGGAATCTAGGACTTGAGTCTTGTGAACTTGACAGTCTTCAGTCAAGTACACAAAGTTACGCACCTGTCACTGGAATTGAACGGCAACAAGGTTTTTTGAGTATAATCACCGAAAATTTGACTTAGTCCCGGGTCGGGGAGGCATTACTAAGATTAAAAAAAAAAATGTTTGACAAAGTGCTGTGAGCAGTTTTCTCTGTTTTGAGGGTCAGAAAGAAGCCAGTGTGGTGGAAACAGTCCTTCGGGTTGGGGTCGTATTAAATAAGCTGAAGAGTTGCCAAGGGTAATTCATGCAGCGTTTTCAGGCCATAGTAAGAATTTTATGTTCCCTAAAGTCAGAGAATGAACGCATTGAGAACTAAGTACTGTCCACTCTTGGAAGGTGGAGACTAGGCTGAGGAGGTGTCTTTCTGTATTGCAGGGTTGTGAAGGATGTATCCCATTTGTATGTTTCAGACTGTTTTGACTGTGAGACGGACAGTCAGAAGACTTTTATGCTGTGATCACACACACACACACACACACACACACACACACACAAGCACTGATCTTCATGGAACCACCATTCCTACCCTTGTTATGCATGGCATTCTGATAGCTTAAAAATTCACTTCTTGGTGCTGGACCCGTGGCTTGGTGGTTAAGAGACTTGCCTGCTCATGCAGAGGACTTGGACTATATAGTTCATACCACCCTCGTGGTGCTAAAACCACCTCTAGCTCCAGTTTCAGGGAATTCAGCATCATCTGGCTTCTGTATAACTTTTTTCCATTATTTCAGATTAGCTTTATGTCTGAAAATGATTTCTTAACTAAGTTATGTCTTGCAATTTGAAAAATAATGCTGATTTAGGGGCTGGAGAAATGGCTCAGTGGTTAAGAGCACTAATTGCTCTTCCAGAGGTCCTGAGTTCAATTCCCAGCAACCACATGTTGGCTGACAACCATCTGTAATAGGGTCTGGTGCCCTCTTCTGGTGTGTCTGAAAAGAGCAATGGTGGTATACTCATATATAAAATAAATAAATAAATCTTTAAAAAAAGCTGGGTGTGGTGGCGCATGCCTATAATCCCAGAACTTGGGAGGCAGAGGCAGGCGGATTTCTGAGTTCGAGGCCAGCCTTTTCTACAGAATGAGTTCCAGGACAGCCAGGACTACACAGAGAAACCCTGTCTTGAAAAAATCTTAAAAACAAACAAACAAAAAGAATGCTGATTTAAAGTTCTTTCTCCTGTTTTGTTTTGGTTTTTTTAAAGACAAAGTGTGCTCCTAATATTTTTTGTAAAAGGACTTTTTGTTTGTTTATTTTAAATAAAAGAGAAACAGTGACAAGCACTTGAATTTTCTGACTGTGAATTTTGAGGCCACCTCTGTGTAAAATACAAATATCTCTTATTCTGTGGATATTCCTTTTAGGGCCCAGTAAAGATCCTGTATAGTGCCTGTAATCTGAGTGTTTGTCCATTGGACTAGTAAGTGACTCAGTATTCAGTTTAGTAAAAGTTGAAGTAGTTGGTTGGCTTAAATTGGTTCATGCTGAAAACGTTCTCACAAATACTGCAGAGACAGTGTCTGCTACACAGTTGTTTTAACACCGTGTGTGTGTGTGTGTGTGTGTGTGTGTGTGTGTGTGTGTGAGTGAGAGAGAGAGAGAGAGTGAGTGAGTGAGTGAGTGAGTGAGTGAGTGATGGGGTGGTGGGTCAGATTCGGGCCAAACGTGAAGGTTAGACAACTTTGTGGGTTTTCTTCTCTCCTTCCACCCTTATGTGGGAAGGCTTACAAAGCAAGTGCCTTTACTCCCTGCGTTTGCCAGCAACCCCCAACCCCTTTGTTTTTAATCAAAATGACCTTATAGGGAATTTAAATGTGGATAAAATAAATACTTACTGTAGACCTGCCATGTCAGTCTCCTCTGGAGGGATTGTGGCTCTGTGCGAAGCTGTTTGATCCCTGGACTTGGGGTAGTTTCGTTTTGTGATTGTTTCCTTGTTTTAAGACAGTGTCTTGTGTATGTGTCCCAGGCTGGCCTCCAATTCACTATGTAACTGAGAAAATGCCTTTAACGTCTGATTCTCCTGCCTCTGTCTTGTCTATCAAAGATTTGGTTTTCTTGGTGTGGTTCTAAGGATTCTTTGTGTGCAATGGACAAGCACTCTACTCGAGGAACTGTGTTCTCACCAGTGTTTGTTTTTATTGTTTGATTTCTGAGACAGTCTCTAGCAATCAAGGGTGATCTAGAACTCCTGATCTCTCTGCCTTGGTCCAGCAGGGGTTGGGAATACTGGCATGTGGCACTGCACCCGGGAAGGCTGTTTTGAGACTAGGAGGCCCGCCCTTTGTTCTCCCTCATCTCCAGCTCGGCTTCTGATAAGTGAGAGATCCTCAAATGCTGTGTTAACTTGAGATGCTCATGGGAGATTAGGTAGCTGGTTTGCTTTGGTTATCTTTAAAAGATCTTATGGTATTCTCCAGCAGCGTGTTTTAGGTAGAATGGTAGCTTAAGATGACTTTTGCATTGTTCTAGGTTTGTTGTTGTTGTTGTTGTTTTTCGAGACAGGGTTTCTCTGTATAGCCCTGGCTGCCCTGGAACTCACTCTGTAGACCAGGCTGGCCTGAACTCAGAAATCTGCCTGCCTCTGCCTCCCGGTGCTGGATTTAAAGGTATGCGTCACCACTGCCCTGTCACCGTCACTGCTTTTGAGAGATCTCTGATGGGCAGTGGGCATAAGCCTGCAGTGCCAGCAGGCAGGTTTCATTTTAGTACTATGTAACCACCTGTCTTTATGTGGTGCCCCTGGAGTGGTGGGATGAAGACTCTGGCTCCTTAAATCAAAATCCCCAAATCTCTTTGACCCTGACTTTTCTCATCTGTTAGACAGATGCAGGGTTGCCTTGAGGATTAAAGGGAGTTAATTTCTGTCAGGATCTAATTCAGTGTTTGATACAGAGAATGTGCAAGACATGAAGTAGCCTTTTCCCATATTCTCATCAGCTCATTCTTTCTTTCTCTCCCTGCCCTCTCTTTCTCTGCTGTTCTAGGAAACAGAGAAGAGGCCTGCTTTTGGTTACCCTCCACTGGCCTCATGGCTTCCATGCAGATGGATCCTGAGTTAGCCAAGCAACTCTTCTTTGAAGGAGCCACTGTGGTCATTCTGAACATGCCTAAGGGGACAGAGTTTGGCATTGACTACAACTCCTGGGAGGTGGGGCCCAAGTTCCGGGGTGTGAAGATGATCCCCCCTGGCGTGCACTTCCTCTACTACAGCTCTGTGGACAAGGCCAATCCCAGGGAGGTGGGCCCTCGCATGGGCTTCTTCCTTAGCCTGAAGCAGCGGGGGCTGACAGTCCTGCGCTGGAACGCAGTTCAGGAAGAAGTAGACCTGTCTCCAGCTCCAGAGGCTGAAGTAGAAGCTATGAGAGCCAATCTCCCGGAGCTAGACCAGTTTCTGGGACCCTACCCATATGGTACACTCAAGAAATGGATCTCACTCACCAACTTCATCAGTGAGGCCACCGTGGAGAAGCTGCAGCCAGAGAGCCGGCAGATCTGCGCCTTCTCAGACGTGCTGCCTGTGCTTTCCATGAAGCACACCAAGGACAGGGTGGAGCAGAACCTGCCCCTCTGTGGCACTGAATGCAAAAGCTACCAAGAGGGCTTAGCCCGGCTGCCTGAGATGAAGCCCAGGGCTGGGACAGAGATCCGCTTCTCAGAGTTGCCCACTCAGATGTTCCCTGCAGGCGCCACACCAGCAGAGATCACCAGGCACAGCATGGACTTGAGCTACGCCCTCGAGACTGTGCTCAGCAAGCAGTTCCCTGGCAACCCCCAGGATGTACTTGGTAAGAAGGAACTAGGCTTTGGGGGAAGGATGCTAGTGGGGGTACTTAGAATTGAGGGCTCATCTTGGGTTATCTAGCCCAGCATTCTTAAAAGGGGGCGGACTCTTAGTAGTCACTAGAATGCATCTTCACCTTAACCTAGAGATTTTAAGTCACGAGATCTGTAACAGGTCCAGCTGGCTGGCTAGCTGTCTTATCTAATAATTTGAGCATCTTTGATGAGCCTGTGCACATAATCCCATGTTCGATCATTGCTGACATAGCCTACCTCTGCAGAGAGAAAGGATTTGACCAATAGAGTGGTCACATTGAGATCGGAGCCCAAGGCTCCTGTTGACTGGGCCCGATCTGTCTGTATTCCTAGAAGCGTCCACCTGACACCTCAGTTTGCTTTTGAGTTCTTTTTTTTTCAAGAGTTTTGATTTCTTCCTTTTATTTATTTATTTATTTAAAGATTTATTATATGTGAATTCACTGTAGCTGTCTTCAGACACTACAGAAGAGGGCATCAGATCTCATTATGGATGGTTGTGAGCCACCATGTGGTTGCTGGGATTTGAACTCAGGACCTTTGGAAGATCAGTCAGTGCTCTTTAACCGCTGAGCCATCTCTCCAGCCCCTGCTTTTGAGTTCTTAAATTTTTTTTTCTGCACTGGCTTAGACCAGGACTTTTATTTTTACTTGAATTGTTATAGTTTTATTGCTACTTGCACTCTTAATGTTAAAATAAAATGCACTTATCACAGAATAAAAATAAAATTTACTCAATCCTGTACCTAGAAATATCTATTTTCATGGTTGAGTGCATTTTTCTTTTCTCTCTCTCCTTTTCCTGTGTATTTTTATGTATTTTGCTTGTCTTTTAGATTTCAGTCCTTTCACTTCAGTTTTATTGTAGGAGTGTATGTGATTTTCATAGAGACAGGATCAGAGAGCAGTGTTTTGGGCTGGGCTGGGCTGGACTGGGCTGTGAGCATTTTCCCCATCACTGCTCACCTGCTTATGGCTGTATAGTGCTCAGAGCTATGGAACTAGTTCTCAGTGGCCACTCCTTAGGTGCCCCTGTTTTCTGTTATAAATAGAACCTCATAAGCACTGTGGGGAAGGAACCTGGTTTAGGGTTGAATTGTGGAAGAGTTGCCAGATTTGCCTCCTCAGCACGGGGTAGGAGGCAGTTCACCACCTTAGACTGCACTCAGCATGGAATCTTAGCAAGGGCCTTTTCAGCTCATTGGTTGAAAAGCTGCCATCTTTCTATTTCTGAATATTAGTGACAGCAAACATTTGACATGCTGTTAATGTGTGTTTATGCACATGCCACATATGGGGGCCAAAGGTCAGCCTCTGGGGTATTGTTCCTAAAGTACTGTACCTTATTCTTTGGAGACAGGGCGTCTCACTGACCTAGGACTCTCCAAGCAGACTAGGCTGGCTGGGAGCAGTCCCTGGGTGGGCACCTCCCTGCCTCTGCCTCCCCAGTGCTGGGAGTGGGAGCGCTTGTGCCACTACTTGAGTCTTTAAATCTCAGGTCTGGGACCTGACTCTGGTCCACGTGCTTGAGAGACAAGCATTTCCCGGACTGAGCATCTCCCCAGCGCCTGTTACACCTCTAGTGCCTGTGCTTATTGCCTATTAACTGTCCAGAGCATCCACAGAACTTCCTGTTGGTGAAGGTTGCTTAGAAGTTTGGTTATAGACCTTTTTATATCCTTGGCTGAACTGATGATAAAATGGACATTTTAATAGGTGCATCATGGGGCTGGAGAGATGGCTCAGTGGGTAACAGCACTGACTGCTCCAATAAAAGACCCTGGTTCAATTCCAGCGCCCACATGGTAGCTCACAGCTGTCTGTAATGCCAGTTCCAGAGGATCTGGCACCCTCATACAGATGCTCAGACAGAACGCCAGTGCACCTAAAAAATAAATAAATCTTTAATAGGTGCATTGTAATGCATGGCATACTATGTTATATGAGTAATCCATGAATTCTTGCTTAAACATGATTAAGAATCTTGTTTTCTTTTTTTTAAAGATTTATTTATTTATTTTGTTCTTTTTCGAGACAGGGTTTCTCTGTGTAGCCCTGGCTGTCCTGGAGCTCACTCTGTAGACCAGGCTGGCCTCGAACTCAGAAATCTGCCTGCCTCAGCCTCCCAAGTGCTGGGATTAAAGGCATGCGCCTGGCTTATTTATTATATGTAAGTACACTGTCTTCAGACACACCAGAAGAGGGTGTCAGATCTCATTACGGATGGTTGTAAGCTACCATGTGGTTGCTGGGATTTGAACTCAGGACCTTTGGAAGAACAGTCAGTGCTCTTAACTGCTGAGCCATCTCACCAGCCCAAGAATCTTGTTTTCTGTCTCTTAAACATTTCAATATTCAGAATATATTTGTCCCAGGCTTGGGTGGCGTACATCTTGAATCCCAGCACAGGGAGGACAGGTAGATCTCAATGAATTCAATGCCAGCTTGGTCTGCATAGGGAGTTCCAGGCCACCCAAGACCACCTTGTTTTGATATTTCGAGATACATACATATATACATACGTGATGAAAAATTTGTTATAGAGCAAATTTGCTGGTAACAACTCCTTGAAATTATTTCTGATATAGTTTAAATTTTACACAATGTCAAAAACTCACAAATTTATGTTAATTCCCCTCCAGCCCCGCTTTGGCTAGTGAGACCCTTTCTCAACATGCCCCTTCAAATCAGTAACAGTAAATTAGTGCTGTGAATACAAAAGAATATGCTAATGTTAGTTTCACAGTTTAACCAGGTACAACGAAACAAAGAAATAAGTCATTATGCAAAGAAAATTTTACTGTATTTTGAAAAGATTCCACTGGCTGGAATCTGGGAACTAGTTTTCTCTGCCCTTACTAATGACCAATCAAACACCATGCAAATAAAGGGATATTTGCTGATTCTTTTTTTTTTAAGGCCCATATATACATAGCTTAAATTTGGCCACCTTTGAAGTCAGAGGGTGTATCTGGGAGTCAGCCTGAGGTCATTTCTTCAGAGTCAGGGTCTTGCTTTGTAATCCAGAATCCTGGAACTTGCAGTGGCAGTGATTCCCCAGCCTCTTCCCTCCTGAGTGCTGGAATTACAGGTTGAACCCACTATGTCCCACTCAGATATAGTCTGTTTGCTAGGCAGAACCCTAATGGCTTGCACACATACAGTGGCTTCCAGAGTATTAGGTCTTTGTTGGAGACAGGCATCAGTTGGAGATTGAGACTAGAAGCTAGCATTCTGAGTGCTGCTGTGTACCCCATATATTCTAAACACTTAACATGCACTGTAGTAAGTGATTTACTCTTCATTATAATACTCAAATAAGGAAATGGAGGCATAAACAGATTAAGTAACTTGCCTAAGGTCATACTGCTGCTAAGTGGGAGAGCTAAGATTTGAATCCAGGTAGTTTGGCTCTAAAGCCCATGCTTTTAGCCACTAGGCTGCTCACAGAGATGGAATCAGAGCCCTCTGGTTAAATAAACAAAACTAAGCTGACTGGTAGGCTAGCCCTACAATAAGAGCTTAGGGATTTCTTGCTGTGGGAGACTCTAGGCATATTCCTACCCAGCATCAAATTTGTTAGAGCATTCTTCCATTATTCAAAACATTAGTTATACAATGTTGGACACACCTTTGACCTCATCTGAAGATGAGGAAGATGCTACCTTTCCTGATGATCTAGAGGAATCAGGCTAAGGACTGAGTGTGGTGTATAATGACAGCTGTTCATCAGCCCTAGAGTCACTCATGTCATCTAGGATACAGAATAGTAGCCACTAAGAGGTGACCATGTCAGTGACTCAGATGTTAATTGTAAAATACTACCCTTAGGGGCTGGAGAGATGGCTCAGCGGTTAAGAGCATTGACTGCTCTTCTAGAGGTCCTGAGTTCAATTCCCAGCAACCACATGGTGGCTCACAACCATCTGTAATGGGATCTGATGCCCTCTTCTGGTGTGTCTGAGGACAGTGACAGT
The DNA here is from genome assembly GCF_947179515.1 of Apodemus sylvaticus. NCBI lineage: Eukaryota > Metazoa > Chordata > Mammalia > Rodentia > Muridae > Apodemus > Apodemus sylvaticus. The sequence continues at coordinate 142,023,028 of NC_067476.1, forward strand.
GTGCCCACATACAGCTTTACTTATTTACTTTCTTGTTTTTGAATTTTAGGACTTATTATTTTAAGCCTCGTGTGCGTGCGTGCGTGTGTGCGTGCATGCATGCGTGCGTGTGTCTATGAGTGCAGGCACACACAGAGGCTAGAATATCCCCTGCAGGTGGAGTCACAAGTGGCTCTTAGCTGCCTGTAGCAAGTTCTAGTAACTGAACTTTGGTCCTCTAGCAGAGCAGCGACTAGTCTTATTCTATAAGCCACCCTTCTAACCCTGGGCGGCTTTGCTCTTAATGAGATCTAGTAATTCTGATGGGCGGAGGCAGGTTCCGGGCCCACCTCTTAAAGCACCAGCTGTGTAGTAGTACCACCTCTCTTCTTGTGGCCTAATTTTGAGTAAATACCGGGCCACAGATTGGTGGCCCATGGTTTAAACTGATAGCAGTTCAGCAGATGTTTGCTGAGTACTTGCTGGATGAAGAATTCCATTCTAGGCTGGGCGGTGATGGTGCACGCCTGTAATCCTAGCACTCTGGGAGGCAGAGGCAGGCGGATTTCTGAGTTCGAGGCCAACCTGGTCTACAGAGTGAGTTCCAGGACAGCCAGGGCTATACAGAGAAACCCTGCCTCGAAAAAACCAAATCCAAAAACAAAAAAAACTAAGAATTCCATTCTAAGGTCTATAGGATGACAAGGGTACAGGCTCTCTGGTGCTAAGGTGTGGTGTGGGTGGCAGCATTGTAAATCCTGTAGGGAAGTGTCAGCCTGGCTCTGTGCTCTGAGGATCTTAGCCCTTCTCTGTACCTCACAGGTGAGCTCCAGTTTGCCTTTGTGTGCTTCCTGCTGGGCAATGTGTATGAGGCGTTTGAGCACTGGAAACGGCTCCTGAACCTCCTGTGTCGGTCTGAATCTGCCATGGTGAAGCACCATGACCTGTACGTCAGCCTCATCTCCATCCTGTACCACCAGCTTGCTGAGATCCCTGCTGACTTCTTTGTGGACATTGTCTCCCAGGACAACTTCCTCACCAGTACCTTACAGGTGAGTACTCTGAGCTGACACCCATGTGATTCATCAGGAGGGCACCCATGGGAGACCACCATCTGGTGGGTCACCTTTTTGTTTCTTGCTCTTCCTGATGTTTCCTACTTCTCTGTCTTGTACTGTGTTGTAAGCACCTCTCTGCCAGAGACCCCTGTCTGCACTGTCTCTCCGCACATCACCCACAAAGGGCCTACACTAGGTACTTAGAATCTGTATCCTCTCCACCACCAACTGTATTATTGGTTTTTTATTACTCTAAGGGAATATTTGAGGCAGTCTAATTTATTTTTTTTATTTCTTAAATGTAGTGTGTGAGGGTGGACACATGTGCCACAGGATGTGTGTGGAGGTCAGAGCACAAGTTGTGGGAGTCTCGTGGGTTCTAAGCATTGAGCTCAGGGCATCAAGCCATGCAGCAAGCCATTTATTTATTTATGTATGTGAGCACACTGTAGCTGTCCTCAAACACCATCGGATCCCATTACAGATGGCTGTGAGCCACCATGTAGTTGCTGGGATTTGAATTCAGGACCTCTGGAAGAGCAGTCAGTCATCTTGAATCTCTCCAGCGCCAGCGGTGAGTGCTTTTAAAGGAAGAACTGTCCACAGCCCCAGCAGAGGTGTATTTAGCTCTTGGTTTTGGAGGCTCAGAGCTTAAGACCTGGTGGCCTTACCAGTGACAACTTCTGTGAAAAACCAATCAAAGAACCCCACTATTGCTATATCCTTTCCAAGAGCACTACCCAGTGAGCTAAGAACCTCTCACCAGGCCCCACCTCTTACAATCACCAAACACATGAACTTCCAAGGCGTGAACCCAGGGGGATCAACTACAGTAAGCCAGAGCGCTAGCTTCTAGTTCTTGCTGAAGCTGTGAGTTGATGCAGCCTAGTGAGGCCAAGTTTTGAAGCTCATTATTCCCAAAGAAACATCTGCAGCTCCTTAGATCTCATTTAAGCATTAAAGCAACTTTGATTTCCTGTTCAAACAAAATGTGCTAGTTTCTACAGAGATTCTCTGACAGAAACAGTAAAATTTGCTTTTAACTTGGCAATTAAATTTTCATTATGAGTGGTAATTAGGGAAAGAGCTTCAAACAAGTTAGAATCCTCATCCTGTACTGTTTCCTCCCTTGGCAAACAGATCCCATTCCTTATGTACTTGGGACAGCCTCTGTCATTCACATTTTGTAACTTTCTCAGGTTTTGCAGAGACAGAAGCAGCTAGTTGTCTGTTCCCATAGCTCCTGTGCCAGCTTCTCCTGCGTGTGATGCCCCATAAGGCCCATCCCATGTGAGATGGTGTCTAGCTTCTCTCATTCCAGCCCACGGAAGAAACTAATATGTGTTAAAGCCATTGGGTAGCAGACAACCATAGTTATTGTGTTGTGTGATGTCTACGTTAGTTGATCTGTTGCTGTGATAAGGTAACCTGATAAAAGCAATGTAAAGGAGGATGTAGTGGGGTAGACCAGCAGCAGGAGTTTGAGGCAGCCGCTCGCACGGCTTCCACAGTGCACAAGCAGAGTGGCTAATGCCTGGGTTCAGCTCACTTGCTTCTCTCCACATTCCAGGATCCTAGCCTAGGGGCTACTGGGTGGAGCTTTGTGCCTCAGTGAACCTAGTCAACCTTAATCAACAAAATCCCCACAGGCATGCCCAGGTGATTCTAGCTCCTACCAGGCTGGCCCCTGATATTAACTAACCATCTTGTGTTGTTGGATAGACCAGATCATTCTCATTTTTCAAATGAAGAAACACACCTGATAAGTGTTTGCCTAACAATTTCAAGGCCTTAGGTTCAATTCTCAGCACTGGAAAAAATATTAGTACTGAATACAGCTGTGACCCCCCCCCCCCAATACAAAATCATGTGGATGTTGTTTCTCAGAAGGTACAGAACACTCTTCCAGAGCCGCCGTGCTATTGGAAGAGTCTCTGTAGTTAGGCAGCAGGTAGCTGCCTGGAAACTCTGGCATTTGGAGGACTTATGACTGTGGTGGTGTATCTGTAAGTGATGGCCTGAGCCTGTTGTGCTCTACTTCAGAAGCACCAAACTGCCCTTTTCTGCTCTTTGTGGGACACACATTAGATCTTTATTCCATCTCTATGGGCATGCTCCTCACAATGTCACGGCGCTGCCAGGCAGTGCGAGGCATCATCATGTGCTCACTCACGTCTGCAGTGGCTGCAGCCATGGGGAATGATGCACCCCAGGAAATGAGGTACTGCCCTCACGATGTGAGTGACCGCTGTCACACAAGCACAGGAAGGCCATGGTGTTCCCGCTTGTGGTGCAGCAGTGATCTGCAAAACATATCAAGGGCTCAGCTGCATTGCTCATACCCATGGATGGTGCAGGGCTCGAGTTTGAAAAAAATCTCTGAACAAGAAACTTAATGCCACTTGGTTGTTTGGGGCGTTTTGTTTTGTTTTGTTTTGTTTTGTTTTGTTTTGTTTTGTTTGACACTGTCTCTAGCTCTAGTTGGCCTCAAACTCCCTTTGTAGCAAAGAATGACCTTGTGTTTCAGATCCTGCATTGTCTACTTCCCAAGTCCTGGGATTACAGGTGTTTTCTTCCATCCAGGCAATCGATGGCTGTGGCCTGCTCACGGCTTCACGGCAAGCCCAAACAGGCCATGCTGGTCCACGCTTCTTCTCCTCTCTTCGCTTCTCTTTTCTTCTTTTCTTTTGAAATGGGATCTTGTTTTGTTTCTGAGGCTGGCTTTGAACTCCTTGGCATAAATTCTATCAGTTTAAGCACCTAGAACATATACATGAGCACTGTACCTAGTCTTCTTTTGTTTTAATTGTAAAAAGCACGTCCTCTGAGTCTGATTTCCTCTCTTAGCACATTTGAAATGTTCAAAGCAGTATTGACTATAAGCTTGTTTTTAGAATGTTCTCTGGAACCTCATATAACCAAAACTTTACATCCATATTTCATGCCTTCTAGACAGAGCCTGATTCTCCCCGGTCTGCCATGTCCTTGCCCGTACTCTCTCTGGGTGAAGCTATGCCTCGTCTCTGCCTCTCAAGGGTTGTGCTTCTTGAAGTTAACACAGCGTTTTCCACAAAGCCATAAGCCTGCAGTTTTTTCTCATTGGTCATTTCAACACCTAGTCAACACCTAATATTTGACATTTGACCATGCTACTGCTTGTTTTTTTCACATGTGAAGTGTTTATAATTCCTTTAACAAATAAATACGTGTATAAACAGTAAAGTCAGCCGGGCAGTGGTGGCACAGGCCTTTAATTCTAGCACGTGGGAGGCAGAGGCGGGCGGAGATCTGTGAGTTCCAGGCCAATCTGGTCTTCATAGAAACTCCATCTCAGAAAATAAAAAACAGGCACACAAAGAAACAGTAAAGTGTCATAAAGGCCGTCTGATACGTCAGAGAGGGAATGGCAGATTATGGCTGGGGTTAATATTTGAGGGGCTTGAGGGATTCCAGAAGAGCTTTATGTAGGGATATTGATATTTCAAAAGGCCAGTGTGAACTAGGATCTTACAAAACTGTTTTTTATTTTTTTTATGAGCCATCCTGACAGTGACACTCTGACCCCCACGCAGAGGCCCTCCCTTGGGAAATCTGTGGCTGACCGACTCAGGCCTTAAGACCTTCCTTAGCTCGCTGCACTCTCTCCGCTAGTCAAATGGAGCTGGCTTCCTTGCTTAGGAACATGAATGTCCATAGTCCGTGGAAAGGGGCCGGTATGTGTATGTGTAAGCACTTATAGACGTTAAGGACAGCCACATTAGCAGGGCTAAAATCAACCCCATAATGGCCTCAGCTACTGATATTTTTTTTCCCTCCAACCTTCCCATGTGAGACACTTGAATAAATGCTACAGGCTTTTACAAATCCCTTGTATAAAAAAAAAAAACAAAAAAAAAACAAATTTGGTTTGGGAAAAAAATTATTTGTTTTACAAAAAAGCTTTTTTTCCCCTTTCATTTAAAGCAACTTAACTCACCATAATTTCAATAAAAAGATAATCTGGAATTAATAGTGTGTTGGAAAGAGTTATGCACAAAGCCAGGGTTGCGTCTGCTGACTGCACAGGCATATGATCACACAGCCCATGGACTTGTTGCCTTGTCACAGCCGTAGACGCACTGCCGGCACGCTTCACGCTTTACCACTCTTTTGGTGCTGTCACCAACAGTTCCACTCATAGGGGGTTTGGCTTTTGTTTTGTTTTGTTTTGTTTTTTGTCTTATTTTTGAGATTGGTGAGGTCTAATTTATCTCATGATAGCCTCACTATAGACAGACATGATCTGTAACTTGTGATCCTCCTACCTCTACCTCCCAGGTGCCAGGTTTACTAGCATGTGCCACCATGTGCAGGTAATATGATGTTGGGGATGGACCCCAGGACTTGGTCCTTGTGAGGAAGGTACCAACTGAGCGACATCCCTATTGTCAATAATGTCTACAATGTTTTTATAGTAAACTTTTAAAAAATTAATGTCTGGGTGTTTTGCCTGCATGTATGTTTCTGCACCACTTGCATGCCTAGTGCCCATGGAGACCAGAAGAGGATGTCAGCTTCTCTGGAACTGAGAGTGTGGACTGTTGTGGGCTACCATGGGGGTGCTGGGAATCACACCCAGATCATCAGGAAGAGCAGACAGTGATCTTAACCACTGAGCCATCTTTCCAACTTCATATCATAAACATTTCTAATAGGTTTATCTACCTCCTTTGCCACCAACTGGCTTTTGTAATGCTCAATATACATTGTCTCATTTAGCCCTCAAAACAGTGCAGGACCTTGGGTATACAATCCCATCATATAGGTAGTACGTGCCTTATTCTTTGTTCACACTCAGAACGGGGCATCACAAAGCTGAGATTTGGATCTGAAGCCCATTGTAGGAGAGCCCTATATATAATATAGCTCCAGTTGAAACATCCCAGGTTTTCTGAATTGACCTTGAAAGACATGATTTCAGGCTGGGGAGGGAGCGCAGCAGATGAAGGTGCTTGCCACCAAGGCTGTTGACTTAAGTTTGACCTCAGGACCCCACGTGGTAGAAAGAGTCTTCTGACTCTACATGCATGCTATGTACACATGGGATCATATGAATTAAATAAATGTAATTCTTAGAAAAAAAAATAAAGACATGAGGCCAGGAGTGCTGGTACACACCTTGGGAGGCAGAGGCAGGGACTCTCTCTGAGTTCCAGGCTAGCCTGGTCTACATAACAAGTTCCTTGACAGTCGGGACTGCACAGAGACCCTGTGGTAAAAGAAGCTGTGACTCCTGGTGCTTTCCACTTTCTTTAGCTTGTCCCTGCCGTTGTGCAGTCCTGCCTCTAATACCACTCAGTTACGGGGACACCTATGCTCCTCTGACCTGTTTCCTTTGTACGTCAGTCACTTGAGCAGTTTTGTTGTTTTTTAAGGAAGCTTCTTTTTTGAACTAGAAAAAAAAAATCAGGATAAGACAGACTCAGCTATCCTCTGTGATATAGTCACTGTGCAGTTACCAAACTTTGCTTTTTAAAAAGCATTCATGTTTATGACTGGAGTTTTGGGGTTGGTTTGGTTTAGTTTGGTTTTGGGTTTATTTTTCTTTTTTCCACTTCATAATAGATTTAATAATTAAAGTGTGGTATTTTATTTTTTGGGCTTGGGGGACTTTTGTTTATTTTGTTTTGAGATAAGGTCACACTGTATCCTAGCCTGGCCTTGAACCTACAAATCTACCTGCCTCTGCCTCCTGAGTACTGGGACTAAAGTCGTGCGCCACTACCTTGCCTGGCCTATGGTTTTTATTTTAGATAAATGCATTCATTTGTAAAATGTGATCATACTGTTTTAAAAGTATTTTAAAAACAGAATCCAAGATTAATCAGCCAAAATTAAGATGATTCATTTTTTCTTGCTGTTAGAAATTTTTACATGAGCCGGGCAGTGGTGGCGCACACCTGTAATCCCAGCACTCTGGGAGGCAGAGGCAGGCGGATTTCTGAGTTCAAGGCCAGCCTGGTCTACAGAGAAACTTTGTCTCCAAAAAAATCCAAATCAAAAAAAAAAAGAAAAGAAAAGAAATCTTTACATGATTTTACATTAGAGAATAAAGTAACTAGATATTTACTAATTTTTCTAAAGAAAGCATGAAATTAATCCAAAAATTAAAAAACCAGGATAAATTATTGCTTGAATAAATGCCCTCCCCAAGTATCCCCTGCAGGAGGGAGGGTCACTGAAAACTGAGCCCAAGGCCTCACCAGTACTAGGCAATCACTCTGTTACTAAGTTGTGTACCAAGCCCTAACTAAATACTCTTAAACATCTTTTCTGAATTGATTTTTAACCATCAAGCAGAATGTGATAAGACTTACCTGTAGTCCCAGCACTTTCGAGGAAGCTGAGGCAGAGCTGAACATCAGAGGCCAAACTGGGTTACACAGTGAATTCAAAGCCTTTCTAAACTACGCACTGAGACAGTATCTTAGACAAAAACAAATTGATTATTAAGCTTGAAAAATTATATAAAAATAAAAGGTAGGGGTGAGGGAAGAAGGGCAGCACCAGAGCATTTTTAAGGGTGACCAACCTGCCCTGAGACCTGAGTGTGATGAGGCTTCAGCAAGTCCAGAGGCTGCTGGCTGAGAACTAGATTCTGAAAGAAAGAAATCCAATACCAGTGTATAATCGTTCACTGGTTGCACAGTTATGGCTGTTTACCCGAGTGAGTCAGACAGTGCCATGGGAACACTTAATTGTGTGCAGGTGTGCTTCAGTAAAGTTGGTCTTTACAACTGGCAGTCACTGTGGTTCTGTGGCCCAGGTTCTGGAGACCAGCAGACAACAGTTGCAGAAGCATCCACGGGGCAGGACTAAAAGTTTAGGATCAAGGATGTGTTTACTCTGTTGAGACAGAAGAAGGTTGTAGTGGAGAAATGATAAGATTGACTGTCGTTGCCTTAGCATGCTAGAGGCCTCAAAGAACAACTGCTGACCTTATTCCCAGCTGTGGGCTCTCTGGCACAGTCACCTGGTTAGTGACACACAACATACATCAGGTCAACTTGTTCAAAGTTGTGTTGGCTTCTGTCAACCCTATTTCTTTAGGGAACCTTTTAAAAGGGTGGTGCTAGTGAGTGACCTGACTTCTAGTTCAAAAATTATATCCCGTGCCTGCTGTGTCAGTGTTTACAGTAGTAAACATTTCTACTCACCTGGAGATCACTGCGAAGACAAACTTACTCAGGGTGAGGCTCTGAAGAGGGTTCCCTTCCCAGTCATCCAGGTCACTTGGGGAAAGTTGGTATGAGGCATTACTACCTGAAGAGGAACCAGAGCTTCTGCCCAACTGTCAACCTGTATAAATTGTGGATGTTGGTCAGCGAGCAGACACGGGTCAATGCAGCAAAAATCCAGACTGGAGCTGCTCCCATGGCAATATCTCCATGATATTGGAGATCGGACAAGGGAAGCGCCCTAAGCAACCAGCATCGTGAAGGCCGGACGTCAGCAGAAGGGCTGAAGACAAGATTAAGGTGAAGAAGAAGATTGACTGAACCAGCTTGGTCAGATTATGCTGAGCTTGGTGTAGTGACCCAACATCCTTATCTGTATAATGGGCGTATTAATCTCCTGCCCTCCAGTCTTCTAGGCTTGTAGTAAAGATTTAAATGACAACAAAGACAAAACACCTTTCAACTTAGAAGTTTAATAGAGAAGAGCAGAGACTTTGCTTGTGCCCACGACTAATTTTCTTCTCAGGCATGTTCAGAAGGGGGAGGAGGGTGGGTGAGGACTCTGGGCGCAGCTTGTTCCAGCCTCTCACTTCCGGCTATTGGCAAGAGCAACAATTTGAATCTGTGTGGGGTTCTTTCTGTTTGGGGCATCCTGGGGTCCTACCTAACCATGCCAGGCTCTGGGTGATATGCTGTGTTGGACACACTGGTAATTAGGACTCCTTCCCTATTCTGTAAGGCATAAGCCAGTGTGACATAGACAGGCCGTGAGGGAAGCCAGACCCAGTGCTAGAGGAGCAGCGTTCAGAGCAACTCATTTCAGCTTAGGCCTTTGCACGTCTCAGAAGCAGCAGCAGTCTGGGGCCTGGTGTGCAGGCTCATCCAGATGATCTCCAGTGCCGTCACATAATGGACAATCATCCAGTGCCAGAAACTGTGCGGAAGAGCCAAAAAGAAATTTTCTTTGAGCCCGAGGTCGCCTTCATTCTTCTGTGTAGTAAACAATTTTTCTGTTAGAGTACCAGGAGTCCATACTGCAGGTATGAAAGAGCCACTGTTGTGGACTGCTTTGTATGAGATCAGCTGTAAATAGCCTGTTATTTCAGTGAGATTGGGGTGACCCTGGGCTCAGGGAAGCACACAGGAGCTTTCCTACCCAGATCACAGAAGTGACTGTTCTGGCTTGCTGTCGCACTGGCTTGCTGTTGCAGTCCTGATCCCATTGTGGTGGAGAAGGTGGGGTTGCCACTTGGAATCAGCTGCAGAGTCTGTCTGTTGCCTTTGTCAGACAAGCTCCTTAAACCAAGTGGTGTACAGACCAGCTACAACTGGAGGAGACTGAATCACAGTTGCTGTGCCCTATGGCCGGGTCTGCAGTAGCCTGGAGGGTAACAGCGGCAGACGAAAGCCTTTGTATTCCCTTCTGGGTGACTGAATACCTTTCCATGCCATATCCTGGCAGTATGTGTGCTGAGGTGGATGTGGGCACGTGCCCTTAATTCCAGCATTGGAAGGGAGGGGCAGGCTGAGCTCTTTGCGCTCCAGGCCAGCCAGGGCTGCATAGAAAGACCTTGTCTTAAAAAAACTAATCAGTTAATTTGAAATGAATAATAAAACTACATTTGGTATGTTTTTCTCAGAGCATGGTGGAAGTACAGTTTGATTGTCTGAAACTTCTTTGAGACAGTAAGGTTTAAGAAGTAGTAGGCTTGCTATTCTCAGGAACTCGAATAGCCTTCAAATAGAATTGTAAAAAATTGTAAAATTGTAAAAATTGTTGTTTTTCCTCATTGTTCCTCATACATGTTTGAATCAGCTGAAACGGTTCGTGGGGACATCAAAATAAGCTCAGTATTAGAATGTATGTAACTCAACAATTGAACAGCCCAACCTAAAAACATCCAAAGAACTTGAGTAGACATTTGGCCAAAGAAAATATACAAATATACAATAACCTCATGAAGATATGTTTAACATCACTAATCATTAGAGAAGTACAAATCAAAATTACACCAAGATAGCTATCAGACCTATCAGAAGGGCTGTCGTCCAGAGATAAATAAGTAAGGCAAAGATGCGCTGAGCAGGCCACAGGGAACCAGAGCCCTGTGTTCTGCTGGCAGTGACGTCTGCTGTGCAGACAGTGTCCCGTAAGGTGGAGTAAGACTCCAGTGTCTGTACAGCTGTATTCATGGAAGCTTTATTCTCAGTACCTAAAATACAAACACCCTGAATGGCCACTGACAGGTGAATGGCAAACGGAATGTGGACTACCAGAAGCTGAGGAGCTGGATTAGGGTTTAATTGCTGCGGACCTGGGTTCAGTTCCCAGCAGCCATGTTAGGCAGCTCACAGCCACCTGTAACTCTAGCTCCAGGGCATTCAGCACCCACTCTGTCCTCTGCAGGCACCTGTGTGAGCATGGGCGTACTCAGACACAGAGGCACAAATGCACACACAAATAAAAATAAAACCCCTTTAAAAGGTAAATGTGTGTGTGTGTGTGTGTGTGAGAGAGAGAGAGAGAGAGAGAGAGAGAGAGAGAGAGAAAGAGAAAGAGAATATATGTGTGTGTTATAAACACATATAAACATGCTAGCCTATAAGTGTATGAATTGGGAGTGGGGAAGATTAGGGACAGGGTCTTACTGTGTAACCCAGGCTGGCCTTGAGCTTGAATTTCCTGTGCCTCAGCCCTCTGAGTGCTGGGATTACAGATGTGCACGACCATGTCTAGTTGGGATTACAGATGTGCACTACTGTGCCTAGCTGGGATTACAGATGTGCACCACCATGCCTAGCTGGAATTAAAGATCTGTACTGCCATGTTTAGCTCCACTCTTTAGTTTTTAAAAGAAAGGAGATTCTGATGTGTCCTTCAATATAAATGAACCTTGAAGACGGGCTAAATGATAAAAGGACAGATACTATGATTCCCCTCTAGTCAGATTCACAGAGACAGAAAGTAGAACAAGGGAGTGAGAGGGGATTGGTGTGTTGTGGGTAGAGTATCAGTTGGAGAAGATGAGGTTTCTAAAGATGAGCATTGGTAATAGTTGCACAGTGGGAATTTACATATTGACACTGGCTAATCACTTAAAAATAGTTTAAATGGTAGCTGCAACTGTTTTACCACGATTTAAACAATGGTAATGCTTTTTAAAATGAACATTAAAGATACCTTTTAAGAGGAATAGAAGCCACAAACTGACAGTCTGTGGCCCACTTAGAAGATTAGAGCAGCAATTCAGCCTTGTTGGCTGAGGGCCTAGAACTTTACAGGATCCAAGGGCTTATGGTCTCCCCAAACTTTTCTTTACAACACCTGGTATACTCTGTCACCTTCTGTGTTATTGCCTGGGTGCCCTGTAGATGTTCACACCTCATCCCACCCCAGGTGGAGTCGTAGTGGCAACTGTCATGGCCTTAGTTGTCATGGTACATCTTTGCTCAGCACGGTGATTTTCCATTCCAGTCCTGATCCAGTGTCTTCCTTCTTGGTTTGGGGGGTGCAGAGCAGGTGTCCTGGGGCAGTGCCAGCAGCAGCTGATCTACGCCCCGGAGAGCCGAACACCAGGAGGAAAATTCCATAGCTTTCTTGGCCCCCTGTTCTCAGGAGTAACTTACCCTCTGTTCTCTGTAGGTTTTCTTCTCTTCTGCCTGCAGTATTGCTGTAGAAGCCACCCTGAGGAAGAAAGCAGAAAAGTTCCAAGCCCACCTGACCAAGAAGTTCCGCTGGGACTTCGCTTCAGAGCCAGAAGACTGCGCCCCAGTGGTGGTGGAGCTCCCTGAGGGCATCGAGACGGCCTAACTGCAAATCCTCAAGCCATGGGAGACCCCTTCCCTCATCAGCGTCTCCCTGATTCATCTGTCTTAGAATCCTCCAGCGCAGTGATCCAGTCAGGTCCTGCAAAGATGGAGCCAGAACCTGTGTTCACCAGTAAATACATTCCTTTGCTGCAAAAGTGGCCATTTGTGGTTCCCTGTAGCCTGGCCCTGCCGCTGAATTTCAGGAAAAAAAGAGGTCAAAATGAATCCTGCCCCAGCAACAGACTAATTCCTTCTGACAATAAGAAAATGAACATTAAATCCAAAAGAACTAGCTGCTTATTCCATAGCTGCTTAAAAGAGGAAAGAAACCAGATCCATCCTAGGGTCTGTGGTATTAAGTCAGTGAGTTTTTAAGTTAAATGTAGGTTTGAAGTTGAATGTAGTTTGTATAGAATTTCTACCTGCTCCTGTGAATGGAAGGAAACCCAGAACTCGGGCCACTGACCTCTTAGGAGTCTAGCCTGGGAACAGGAGACAAGGAAGATGGTGGGTGAGTCTGGCAGGTAGCCAGCTTCATCTGCCACACCTCCTTTACACCTGAGTCAGCCACCAGATGTGGGGTCTCCTGCTACTGCCATTGTCATCCTGGGGCCTCACTGAAGCAGGAGGTGGAAGCTTCCCAGTGTCCCCATTTTCCACTAAGGCTACCATGATGCTTCTGATGACATGGAACTCAACAGCAAAAGGAGAGATTCTTGCTCTGAGCCTGCTTAGGCCCTGTTAAAGTCTGGTTTTCTTCAGAGCCATGGAGATAGCTGGGTAGCTTAACTCTCCCCAGCCCTGCTGTGGGGTTCTGAGTGCCAGCACGTTTCTGGTGTTAGGGAGTCTTGAGGGCACACCCATTGTGCAGTGTGGGCAGAGTTCTGCCTCAAGAAGGGCTCCCAGGCCCTCCACCCTGACCTCAGACTCTCTGCTGTACTATGGAGGCTTGAGATCACAGCAGGCCTCTGAGTGAGAGTCCTGCTGTTTAAGACTTTTGGTTCCTCTGTTTCCTTGGAGATGTTTTTCCAAGAGCATAATGTACATTAAAGTCTTTGAGTTGGGACTAATCCCCGTGTGAGTCTCTTACAGCTAATCTGCCCAGTTTCCAAAGTAGCCAAGCCATTGTCTATAGACAACACATCTACCTGCAGAGCCCACCCAGAAGACCCTGCTCACCCCCTGCAGTCTCTGGAGAAGGCAGCCAGCCAGCTTTGCCTCTTTGCAGAGAGACACACCCTGTAGCTCTACCTTAACCTGAATTCTCACCTTGTGGGAATTGCTATTCCTTTTTTTCCACAAAGCCCACCCATCACAACTACCTGGGGACTGTGTTAAAAGTGCAGATCCCAACAAATGAATTTCTGATGCAGACTGCAGTGTGTATAAACCTTGTGCCTGAGGCTGGGGAAATGGCTCAATGGGTTAAGTGCTTGGTATACAAGCATGCAGACCTTCAGATCCCCAGAGCTCGTGAAAAGCCAGGGCGGCAGTGCACAGCACTAATCAAAGTGCTGCAGAGGCTGGGTGGTCCTGGGGGCTTTCTGGTCAGCTGGAACTTGGTAAGCTGCAGGTTCAATGAGAGACCCTGTCTCAAAAATAAGGTGGAAAGTGATGGAAGACATCTAGTATCAACCTCTGACCTCTACATGCTTGCACACAAGTGCACCTAACACATACCATACGTTCACTAACACAGGATGTGCTGCAGGAAGGAGACCAGACTACAACAAGCTTTCCGCTCATATGCAGTACCCAGCATAGGCGCATCCGCATGGTGACAGATGAGGACCACCCATGGTGTGCCCTCAGAAGCAGTGATTTGTGGTGGGACACTTGTCAAGTCATACTCCACACAGATTTAAGAGCTTTAGTTCTAAGATACATTCAGCTTTTGTTTGTTGTTGTTGTTGTTTTATTAGATATTTTATTTACATTTCAAATGTTATCCCCTTGTTTCCCCTCCGAAAACCCCCTCACTCCTCCCCTGCTCTCTCTGTTGTTTTTTGAGTGACATTGTCAAGCAGTAACACATCATACTTGATTCGAGCAGTACCTCTAGGGCAACATGTGCCTTGCATGGTCATTCTGAAGAAGGCACCTTGATGTTGGACCATTCCCCAAGTGAACCTGGGTTTCCCCAGATACCCTTCTCTGTATATACTTAAAGTAGGTTGAACAAGAGAAGCTGCTGCTTGAAAAATGTTCACAGCAAACTGTGCAGCAAGTCTAATCATCAGTTATCCCTGTCTGCCTTGTGTGAAAATGAGCTCTGAGAGCATCACTTTCCCAGGGTCACGCAGCAGTAAGCACCGAGGACACGAGTCAAGCCTGTGCTTCCGGGCTCCCATGGCCTACTCTGTCTTGTGTTCACAGCTATGATTTCTCTTCACTACCCTTTTATGTGTAAGGCAGCCTTCCTTCCCTTCTATCCCTGCCAAGGTCCAGGCCTTGGCTTTTTTGACTAGCAACTATGTGACCATTTTTTGGGGGGAGCGTAGGTTTCCTTATATGGAAGAGAGCTTGGAATTGGGGGTTCAGATAAAAAATCTTCAGGTTCCTCCAAATATTAATAGTTGTCCCTGAGTTATTACATTTATATGAGGCAGAATATCTGGGGCCTGAAATGTCTGAAGCAGAAATGATAGCACTTTGGGTCTTTGCATGTCCCTCTGTGTATATGTGTGTCTGTCTCTCTTTGCATGTGTGTGTATGTATTTACATTTTTATGGAGTTCAGGACAACTGTCAGGAATCAACTTTCTCTCACCACCATGTTGGTCTAAGGGATCAAACTCCACCATCCTGTGTGATAAATAAGGAATCTGAAAACAAGGTAATTATTACTGAAAGCTTGCCGTGTTTACAGAAGAGAAGCCATCAATGTAGAATCCTCGGGATAGCTGATCTCTGAACTCTTTTCCCAGTTCCAACACATCCAGAAGTGAGGCTGTTGGCAAGACCTGCCCTGGTTTCCAGATCTCAAATGCAGGCCTCCTGGGGTCCGGCTCTTATTTGCACGGCTGGGTTATCCTATTAACAGAACCAGCAGCAGCAATGGCTTGCCAAACCCTCCTGCCGGCCTCCTTAACAACCCTTCTTCCTCGGAGCCTAGCTGTCACATCTCACCACTTGAACAGTGGAAGACTTCCCTGCCGTTGATTGCCTCTTACTGTCAGTAATTATGTCCCCAACGTCATCCCTTGTAAATATTATTTAATATTCCCAGGGCACTGTGACATGCTGGGCTCTCCAAATCATCAGGCCTTGGCTTAACTGAGATCCCATCCCCTGCTGAAGTGACTGGAAACAGCCGTGGTCAAAACCAACACTGGATCACACTACCGGATAATGGCCATGCTCACCTGAGCTGCCAAGGGATCCCCAAACCCTTGTGGTCCTTAACAGTCTCCATTTCATGCTGACCACAGACGTCTCAGTTTGTGTGTCTCCTCCGGGCAGGCCTATTCCCATTAGACCCATCTAGACCTTTCTTCCTGTGAAGTGGGTCCTGGTGCTAGCTCAGGTCTCTCTCTCCTAAAGTCCTGGTCTCCTGCTATAGACTGTGAGGAGAGCGAGATGAGGAGTTAAGGGTCCTAGCAGGGTGGGTGGAGATGCTTCCACTTGAATAGGGTCATTTTTGAGCAAAGATTAGAAAGGAACAAATAGTAGCAGAGAAAGTATTCTAGGCAGAATGACACAGAACACGGCCTGGGGGCCGGGGTCCAGGGGCCAGGTTAGGATTGGGAGAGTGGACCAATCAGAGCAGGGAAGAGTAGGACTCAGGTCGGAGCTGACCAGACTGTCTGTAGCTCAAAGCTCTGTTTGTTGTAGCTGGGCGTTTGGGTAGAAGAGAGGCATTAACTGACTTGCACCTGGACTGCTGTGTTGGACACAACTATAGTGTAGGGTAGAGCCAGGGAAACTTGCGAGGAGCTAATGCTACTCTTCAGGTGAGAGGCAACCAGGTAACCCAGCCAGGGTAATGACAGCACCCCACCTGCTCTGTGTGTTGATTCGGGAAGATTGGGAACCCCCAGAAGGCCGGGTCACCCCTCATTCTCTGAAGTCACAGACTACCTCATGTAGTTTTTATTGTCTATTTGCTCGCCCAGTCTCTTCGAGGAGGCTCTGACAGCCCTTCTGATTCTCACAGATCCATGGACTGTGTGGGAAGGTGGGGAAGTGAGGAAGTACTCAGATTTGGGAGACAGGATGGCAGTGGAGGACTCAGGATGGTTCTGAACAGAAGCATCAGGTAAGCCAGGCACCAGTAGGCTGTGGTCACACCTGAGGGTCAGGAGCCACTTGAGCATTTCTTCTGTTAACTGGCACGTGCATGTGTGGGGTCCCTGTTCACTGGACACTGCGTGGATCCTTCACTTAACTGCTTCCAGACCAGAGCACCTGTGATCTAGTTAGGACCAGTGTCTTCTTTCTTGTACAAGGGAGCCAGAATCATCAGGGCTCCCTCTGGGCTGGCTGCTCTTGCCTCCCTACAGCACGCCTCAGCCCATTCTTCAGTCTATCCCACTACTCCACAGGCGCACGGTCTGTTACATAAGGACAGAGGTCCTGAACCCAGCAGCCCAGACGAGCTGGGACTCTGGGACACTGGACCACACATGGGAGGAGGAAATTCTTGGCTGCAGACAGAAGGAAAGAGATCAAGAAAATCAAACAGGACTGGTAACATGATTCGCTGATCCCCCTACATGGGAACAGCTTTGAGACGAAAACGTCTTCAGCCAGAACCCCAGCTATGGGAGGCCAATAAATCTTTGGCTACAAAACTCTCAAGACTTATGCCATCATTTCAAATGACATGGATAAAAGTTTATGTTAGTTTGGTTATACAGTCCAAACTAACTTATAAAGAAAAACAAATGCCTTACCTGCTTGAACAGAGAGTAGAGTCTCATCTTTAACTGAACTGTGTTCACTGCACATTCCATACATGTTAATGCAGAAATGTATATTACCTGTGAGAGTTATATGTTTATAGACACCAATGAAGTCAATGCAGCCCTGACAGGATTCATCCTTGAGGATGCTGAGATGCAGATGCATGCTTATTCCAGCATCCTGCCTGACCCTACCTCAGGCTGCCTCAATAACTGTTTGCTCAAAAATCTCTATCCACAACAATTTCAAAATGGCTAACTAGATTGTCCAGCATCACAGACCATTCTAGCCAGGACGTCAGTTAAGCCCTGAACTTTCTTAGTATGCAGAGACTGGACAGCAAATGTTAAAGCTAGCTTTCTTAAGACTAGCCAAATTTCTTGGGCCTCCAAAAGAAAAACAACACCCCAAAACAGTAAGAAAGCAATTTAAAGATAATTATGCCCCTTCCCAAAAAGTGGGGTGGATGGTTTTTGATCATTCTATCTAAGAGTATTAGTAAGCCAAAAATCTTACATTGGTATCTAGCTTTGTATATTGATAAAAATTAAAGTTATATTTAGTTACATTGTATAGAGCTTTATATATTACTATGATTTAAGATTATATTTTGCTACAACATGCTAAGGTATTGTACCTATGCAATTCTTAAAAATACAGTGTTACATTCTAGTGCTTTTGAAAGTTGCTATTATAAACTGATTAGGATAATTGAGAAATTCATACTGGAGAGATTGCTCAGTGGTTAAGAGCACCAGCTGCTCTTCTGAAGGTCCTGAGTTCAAATCCCAACAACCACATGGTGGCTCACAACCATCTGTAATGAGATCTGATGCCCTCTTCTGGGGTGTCTGAACACAGCTACAGTGTACTTACATTAAATAAATAAATAAATAAATAAATAAATAAATAAGTAAATACATAAATAAATAAATATTAAGAAATGATAAATGTTAAGCCAGGCAGTGGTGGCACATGCCTTTAATCCCAGCACTTGGGAGACAGAAGCAGGTGGATTTCTGAGTTCAAGGCCAACCTGGTCTACAGAGTGAGTTCCAGAACAGCCAGGGCTGCACAGAGAAACCCTGTCTTAAAAAAAAAAAACAAAAAAAAAAAAAAAAACAAGAAATTCACATTAGCTGTCAGGCAATCAAACTCATGGCCATGTTAGGTACTAGTTTAGTTAATTACAAAAATGTCTTTCCTAGATTGAACAGCTAGTAAATAGCTAGAAACAATTCAGATATACTATAGATGGAGAGATGGTCATCAAAAACTTCAGAGATCCACAGAATATGACATTTAGAGAATATTTTATTAAATTAAACGTTTTGACAATGAGGCAGGTCAGCTCCTGGCAGCACCCACTCCATCTCAGAGAAGATGATGCGGACCAATGGCCTCCATGTGGAGTTGCTTCAGTTGTGGCCCGCTAGCCACTGGGCAAAGAAAAGCCCAGGCTTCACCTGCAGACAGAATGCTGCCAAGCTAGACAAACAAGACACCGGGAAGATGACTGCTGGACTTTGCAAGGACAAGACAGGCAGTCCTTCATAATTCTGCTTCCCAGAAAAGTCTGTCCGTTATCCTAGACCAGAAGGCTAAAGTTGATGCTCCAATGACGGAGAAGATTTGGGGAACTGTCCAGGCAGCCAACTGTGTCTGTCACATCTGTAGTTTTAGAAGCTGCTTGCTACATGTCCTGCACACTCAAGTGATAGCTATTCCTTCTCAGGTCTCTGATAGGGTTGAAGATTAGAGAGTTATAGTCTCCCATGTAAGTTTAAATTTTTAAGATTTAGGAAAATGTTTTAAGGTCTATGCAAGTTATGCTAAAGAATGATTTAGACACAGAACTCTAAACTCACCAAAATTAGAATAGATAATAGAATACTTTATCCAAAGTTGCCAATTAAGAAGAGCCTTTTAATTGTACTAAAAGTGTGGGGGGGCGATTACAGGCGTAATGTTATTGTGCCCTGTATAAAGACTCTCATATTATTCAAATGCTGACTTCTGTGCCCCCATATCTGTTTGCAATTCTTATTCTAAGGATCTCATGTCTCAATGTTATGTAAACATTGCTCCCAAATAAAGCTAGCTGATCAGCCAATGGCTAAGCAGGGGGAGAGATTAGGGCTGGACTTCCTCCCAGTCAGGGAAGAGGAAGGGGAGAAGGGAAGGGGGAGAGGGAGAAGGAAGAAGAGGGAGGTGGGGGAGGAGGGAGGAAAAGAGGGAAGGGAGGTGGGAAGTGGGGATTAGTCACAGGGAGAGTCCAGGAGACACCATGAGACAACACCTGGAGAGCCAGATCCACACTACAGTGCAAGTATCGCTGTGATTTTGACTGGGAGGTAGCCAAGTTAGCTTAGGGAATTAGAGTAATACTGCTCAGTTGTTGTGCCCTTAAAGCTTGTTAAATAAATATAATAATCCAGTCTCAATTCTGGGAGCTAGCTGGGTCCAGAGGAAGCACTTACTAAGCAGCCACTAACAGGAAGTAGCATCTGGCCCAGAGGGAGCAATCTCCACCCTACTGCCGTGGGCCTCGGCCTCGGCTACCCCAGGGGCACCTTGGCTAGAACGACCTGCATAGAAGCTTCTCCTCCCTCAGGCCATGTCCCACCAGAGTTTCTGGAGAGTTTTGCTGAGAAAAATATTGCCAAATGAGGAATCAATTATTTCTCTCTTGCTGGGATAAAACACCATGGTCAGCCAGGCAGTAGTGGTGCACACCTTTAATCCCAGCACTTGGGAGACAGAGGCAGGCAGATTTCTGAGTTCGAGGCCAGCCTGCTCTACAGAGTGAGTTCCAGAACAGCCAGGGATATACAGAGAAACCCTGTCTCGAAAACAAACAAATAAAAACAAAAACAAAAACCCCACCGTGGTCAGAGCAACTTCCTGGGACCTGATAGTTCTGAACGGATGTGTGCATTCTACCGCTCTATAAGCAGCGATCAGAGTGACCTGAAAATGGTGTATGACTCCTGAAACCTCAAAGCCTATCCCCAGTGACACACTTCCTCCGGCCACACCCCTAAGTCTCCCCAAACATTGCCACCAACTAGGGACCAAGTATTCAAATGCTGGAGACCATAAGGGACATATTCAAACCATCACAGGGGTTTCTGAGGGCTGAGCCAATGACCAGAGAGGCCTGGCATCTTCTGGCCCTCAACAAAAGAAGCACTACTATTCCAAGTGGAGGAGTGTGGGTGGAGACCAGGCTGTGTGTGTGTGTGTGTGTGTGTGTGTTATGGTATGTGTGAGTGTGTGTGGTGTGTCTGTGTGATATGGTGTGTGTGGTATGGTGTGCCTGTGTGTGTGTGTCTGTGTGTAGTATGCTGGGATTAAAGACATACATCACCAAGCCTAGCCTGAAATATCTTAATACTGTAAATATAAATGCCAGTTACTCTGCAGTTTTGTGACGTTTGGAAATGTCCCTTATGCCACGTGCCGAGGTTCCCCTTTTGATCTGATTTTCCCATCACCTTAAATGCCTGAAAGTCCACTCTGCCCTCAGGATGAAAATGCACATTAACCTATATTTTGTTCCAGTTTTCCCCAGTGCTCTTCTCCGTTGTTTCTACAGCCCTGCCCTGCCCTGCCCACCCCAGTGCTGCCTCTCATGCTCAGGTCTGCTCTCCATCTTTTTCTTCCTACATTTTAAATCCAGTCACACTGTCCACACCTCCAGCCTGTCCTTTCCTGGGCCACCAAGAGCTTCTCACAAACCCTGCATCCCCTCAGTGTCCACAGCCTAAGTACACACAGCCAGCCTTTGGGAGTGCAGCCTGGAGGAGGCAGGAGTGCAGCCTGGAGGAGGCGGGAGTGCAGCCTGGAGGAGGCAGGAGTGCAGCCTGGAGAAGGTGGCTCTTCTGATGCTTCCTTCCTTCTTCACCTCAAGCCATGGCTCATGTCCTGCCTTTTGGACTCCAAATGAGAGACCACTATACTGAATGGAAGATCTCTCTCTCTCTCTCTCTCTCTCTCTCTCTCCTTCCCTCCCTCCCTTCCTCCTTCTCTCCCCTTCTCTCCCCTCCTCTCACCCCATGTCTCCACAGAGACCCTCAGAGTGTCCAGTGTTGTCCAGTCACTGCTGCTACTGAAGGCTTCCCAGTGCACGTCATCAGATCAACTGGGATGGACGGCAAGGACAGCGAGGCCAAGCAGGGAGGTGGTGGTGCACGCCTGTAATCCCAGCACTTGTGAAGCAGAGGCAGGCAGATTTCTGAGTTCAAGGTCAGCCTGGTCTACAGAGTGAGTTCCAGGACAGCCAGGGCTACACAGAAAAACCCTATCTCGAAACCCCCCTCCCCAAAAGAACAGTGAGGCCAGTTGGCATTTTCCATGGGATGAGTCTCACAAAGACCCCAGCATCTCTTGGAGTTGCGGCACCAAAAGCCTCACAACCAGCTGGTCATCGCCATCAGAGAGCACTGTACCTGAGAGAGCACTGTACCTGAGTTGAACTTACGGCCCGCACAGAAGGAAGCTGGCCCAGGAGAGATCGAGGAGGAAAAGCTAATGGCCTTGGGACACCTGGACTCAGCCCTGTCTGCAGCTCACAAGCCCAGGCTCCCTTCTCCACAATCACGGGACCCAGCCTAATTTAAGCCGCCTTGTAACAGGCGCCTGCTCAGTGAATCCCCCCCTTTATCCTATGGTGGAAGAACGGGTGAGATGTGGTGACTGTCACTCTCATCCACGGTGACACTGAGCAGAAAATTCTTCCTCAGGGCAACGGAGCCTGACCTCAGGAGTGAAATGAAGAGAGATGGGCCTGTCGGCCTGAAGCCACAGTGCCCAGTGGGCGAGCAGAGCCGGAGCTGGTGTCCCGGCTGACACCGCCCTTAGAGATGTACTCTTCAGTATCTGCCCATCTGCATAGTCTGAGTCGGAAGGGACCTGCGGCCAGTCTCACCCTGAGCATGGTTAACCTGCTATCCCAAGAGGGAATAGAGCTTTCATCATGTGGTGACCATGAATTATTTCCTGCCCAGGCAGACTCAGAGCTCCAGCGGTCCCATCAGTACCCTGGACCCTGGACATGCTGCAGGCCTCTGGTGGCCGGAGGGCTCAGCATGGGTGTACTGTGCAGACACACTGTGCTGTCACATAAATGCCTGAAAGCTGGGCCGGGACACCCAGCTGCTGTTCCCAATCTGGTGGCCACACAGGGAAGGACAGTGGTAGGCCAGGCCTGCCCCCTGTAGAGTGCTTCCTTAGTGCCAGCTGCAGAGACACTAAGGAACCCTCCAGTCTTGCACAATTGAGTCACATGCTTGCCTGACCCTCCATCAGGCTGGCCTCACTGCCAAAGGTCCCTGCATCCAGGGAGGCAGATTCTGACGCCGACTGGGGCCAGGCAGACGAAGCGGTGTGTGGAGGGTCCTGTGAGGACAGAGAGGAAGCACACTGCTGATCTCCACACCATCCAGGACAACCTGTTCAAGGCCAATTCCTGGGAGCTTTTAGTTTTTCAAAAGAAGCTGGGAATCTGGGTTTTTATGTGAAACTTCTCTATTTTTAAATGTTGGCAACAAACTGAGATTTCTTTAAGGAAAAAAAAAAAACTTTGCCAACCAAAACCTCATTTGTAAGCCAGTGGGTTGCAAATTTCTCTACACTCTACACTCTTCCTGTAGCTCGTCCATCTGTCTGTCCTCCCTGTAGTGTCCGGCAAGACAGGCTTTCCTGGTTGTGGTTGGACCCAACCCTGGCCTGCTCTGGTATATGCCCTAGAGGCCTGTGAACACTAGGAATAGTGGAGGGCGGGGCCTTCGGGGCGGGGCTAGGAGAACAGTTTCAGAGGTAAGGAGGCTGAGAGCCAGTGAGGTGGTTATCTGAGGCTGGATCCTACTGTTCACACTGAAGGTTCAGTGGCCCTTGCTCCTAGGCCGTGTTAAGCCATAATAGGTAAGCTAATCCAACCACACTGGTGCTGCTCAGGGCCGTGTGACTTGCTAGAGGAAACAGATATTAGGATGTGAGCCCAGCCTGGCCCTGATGCTGCCGCCGCCAGGGGAAACCCCTGAGTCTCCAGGATGTCTCTGTACAGTGGGAACCAACTGAAGCAGCTCTGAGGATAAGCAGCAAGAACCAACTGTGCACAGAACGTGAAATGCTCGGTATACGGGTGGCTTAGCCCATTCAGAGGCAGAACACAGGGAGGCCTTGGTGGGTCTCGGGTCCTCGGCCTTTTCTTTCTTCCTTCCTTCCTTCCTTCCTTCCTTCCTTCCTTCCTTCCTTCCTTCCTTCCTTCCTTCCTTTCTTTCTTTCTTTCTTCAGGTCTCACTATGTAACTCTGGCTGTCCTGGAACTCACAGTGAAAACCAGACTGGCCTTGAACTCACAGAGATCTGCCTGCCTGCCTCTATCCCCAGATTAAATCCCAGTGTTGGGATTAAAGGCCTCCTAGGCCCAGCTCAGCCTCTTTCTCAGGTCACAATAGGCCTTAGGCACCTGTCAGAAGAGGCTGCGAGAGGGCATGGGGAACTGGCCATCACAGTTCTGTGGGACCAAGGATAGACCCGAGAAGGCAGACCCAGCTTCCCTCAGTGGCCACTGAGGCAGTGCTGGGCACAGTGCAAAAGGCCCCTGATGGTCGGTCTCATCTGCTTCCTGTCTCCCATGAGGCAGGATGGGGTTTTAAGAGTATTGTGTGAGATGGGGGTGGGGTTTGAGGCTCTCCTGCTCACAGGGTACCAGTGTGGGGAGGCCTCTCAACATCCTCTGGACAGGTCATCACAGAGCTCTTCTGTTCCGGTGGGGTGCCCAGACAGCCACAGCCATCTGAAGGAAGCTGCCCCTGACAGATGACCTGTTTCTCTTTCCCTCATCTCAGAATTAGGGAGATGAGCCTAGAGTTGGTATCGGCTATAGCTAAACTCACCAAACACACTTGTTCCACGGCCAGAGTCCGAGCTGTTCCCAGACTAGAGCCTAGACCTAAGAGGTAAGGCTGTCCTGTGTACAAGGTCCTTGGGCTCATCCAGACTACCCCAAGCTAGGGACTTCTGGTTTCCCCCAGAAGCTGCAGCCCTATAAGCATTCTGTAAGGCTAAGCCTGCACAACCCAAGGCCTCTGTGCAGCATCCCTAAACTGCAAGGGTTTCTCTGCAAAACAGGAGCATTGACTCTACCTCTGACTCCCATCAACTCCTAGCTCTGCCTCTGAGAGCTACACGCACTCCTTCCTTAGGAGCAGGAGAGCCTCGCAGCTCTTCAATGTGCTAAGCAGTCAGGATCTCTGCACCAGGATGCACTGAGCTATGGCAGCAGCTCTGACTTGGCTCAGTACTGGGGTTGGGGGCGTGTGCACTGAGATGCTGTATACACTGAGATGCTGTGTGCACTGAGATGCTGTGTGCACTGAGATGCTGTATACACTGAGATGCTGTGTGCACTGAGATGCTGTGTGCACTGAGATGCTGTGTGCACTGAGATGCTGTGTGCCCTGAGATGCTGTGTGCCCTGAGATGCTGTGTGCCCTGAGATGCTGTGTGCACTGAGATGCTGTGTGCCCTGAGATGCTGTGTGCCCTGAGATGCTGTGTGCACTGAGATGCTGTGTGCACTGAGATGCTGTGTGCACTGAGATGCTGTGTGCACTGAGATGCTGTGTGCACTGAGATGCTGTGTGCACTGAGATGCTGTGTGCACTGAGATGCTGTGTGCACTGAGATGCTGTGCTTGCTTCATTTCTGATCCATGGCTGTCAGATCTGTACCCAGCATCGCAGAGGACATTGGCAAATGGTTGGCTGAATAATATTCTAACAGCCCCTTCAATCAGGATCCTGTGGATGCCAAATTCTTAGCATAGCACCCGACATTCCAATAGCAGCCCTGTGCTGTAGAGGGACCCATGCCCTCCCCGTCACCCCTTCACCTGCCTGTGCATCCTGTTTTCCCTATGTCTCTGGAGCCCAAGGCTGCCCTCTGGTTTGAGCCAGTCCCAGGCAGGACAGCCAAATACAGGCATCCCCCTGCAGCTGTGTCCTACCCAGCAGAATGGTCCTTCATTGGCCTTCCCCAGCTTAGCTTGTCTGATACTTGACCTCCCTTGGAATGGTCCAGGTTTAGCTCTGAGGGCTTCAGAGGGCAAGACGGAGATGTGGGGTGAAGCCATGAGAGTTTGCCTGCAGCCTTAGGAGGAGCAAACACCGGCCTCAAGGCGGCCTCTCCCAGTGGATGAACTCTGAGGTGTGCACCGGGAGCCAGGCCTAGTGAACTTACGGACATCCACTAGAAAAGCAACCTCGCTTAACTGTTCTCGGAGCTTGGTTCCCAGTTTTTATATCACAAACTCTTCTAGAACTTTCTCCCCAAGCCATTCTCAGTCACAGTATTAGCAGACCCAGTTCAAAGCAGAGAAAGGGACTGCCCAGAGGCTGGAGGCCAGCTCTGTGATGACCCAGAAGGCTTAGGACCAGGGACCCAAGGACCAAGTTTCCTCCTTCAGAGGTGTCAGCAGTCCTCCATGGATCAAGGCCTAATCCAGCCCAAGAGCTTCCTACAACCAACCTGAAAGGAGGCTTCAGCCCTGAGCTGGAAGTGGGAGCCAGCACAAGACATCTGTGGGAACTAGAGGCGAGCTTGCCCAGAGCTTGAAGGCCCAAACAACCAACCCAGGAGAAAGGTGAGAGTCACACAGGAGCACAGCTTTCCACACCTTTCTTCTTGCAGGCTCCATAACACTCACCCTCCATCTGCCTCCCTAGTCTGCCACAGAGAGACGCCCCAGCACTCACAGGCAGACCCAGGCAGCACCACATCCAAATCCCACACAGACAGGCACAGGAACACGCCTCCCAGAGCCACATGCACCTTGCTCTGGAGGCCTCTCTCATGGGGCCACTCCTCCCTCTCCCCACAGCCATCCCTGCCCATGGCTCGGTGGGACCTGAGCCTGCCGGCAAAGCTCAGAGTCCCCTGAAGCATCGTGCCCAGCCCAGGGTTTGGCTCTGTCACCTGGAAGTTTAGCACGCGTTACACCTCTGAGACCCTCTGCTCTTCTGGAAGGCAAGCATAAACATGGGAGGAACCCCCAAAGTTCTTCATCTCCTTAAAGCCCCTGTTCCTCAGGAGACAGATGGTGGGGCCCAGCATGGGGAGCTGGGGACTTGTCACTCTTGCGCCTTCTTTGAGTTCTGCCTGGAGCCAGAACTTCACAGGGGAGGGGACAGGTTGGTGTTTCTGTGTCTTCACTGGGAAAGACAGCCTTAACCCCCCCCCCAGGAAGATGGGGCTCAGCTTGGGATGGTCTTTGACTATTTGACAGGTCGGTTTATTTTCGCTGGCTGGAACTCACAAATTGGCAGAGGATGATCTTGAACTTGAGGAACACGCACCAACTATACCTAGATGAATTGGTTTATTTGGAGACAGGGTCATGAGAGCATAAGACTAGGCTGGTCCCAGTTGTCTGTCTTCTCCTGTCTCAACCTCCCAAGTGCTAGGATTTACGGGCTGCCTCGGGGCCAGCCCAGACAGCTCAGACAGGCACAGGAGCAGCTGCTTCGCTAGCTAGGGCTGGCTCCAAATCCTAGCAATTGAATGTCAGCGCATTCTTGAGCCACAATGTACCAAAACCTGAGGCTCTTGCCAGGATATATTACGCTCTCTAAGACCTCCAAAGCACAAACCTCAGAATCTCAAGGCTGTGCAAGAGGCCTTGGAGACATCTGGTCCAGCTGCCTTTCCAAGATGGTCCTAGAAGCCAGGGACCTCCAAGTGGGAATAGAACTTGGAGCCCATTCCAGTTCCATTTGAGAGAAGAGGAAAATGAGATTCAGAGAGGGCGAGTAAATGGTGCAAGGTTTCACAGCAAGTCAGAGGAAGCACTGAAGGCCTTGGTCTCACAGGCTGAGACACAGCCTCTCAATCGAGGCCCAGGGGAAGTGTGGGAGATGGAAGAGGAAGTGTTTAGGCTAAAACAAGGACTTTCTGGAGAGCTGTTTTTGAAAAATCAAACCCAGGGAAAGCAGTGGCTTCCCTTGTTTTCTGCCTGCCTGCCTTCCTCTGGGCACTCACCGCAGCTCCTCACGGCCTCCAGCTCTGTTCACAAGCTGCTTCCAACCACCCACGGGCTTCCTAAAAACGGTCTCTGCAAGCTAATTCCAGAGGGTGAATGGCAGAGAGTGCCCGTGGGGAGGGGCGCTGCCTCAGCTGGCGCAGGCGCAGGCGCAGGGGCAGGGGCAGGGGCAGGGCACCACCACAGCAGCCCTGACCCCCCTCCCTCCCCAAAGGCTCCAGCCTCCCCCAGCCAGGAGGAGCCCAAATCCTGCCTCTGCCTCTATTGGGCAAGGCCTGACCCTCTCAGTGTAGGTTATTTTCCTTCTTAAAAATAACTTATTATGCTTTAAGACATACTTATGGTAAAATAAACAGGAAGGCAAAAAGAAAAAAAAAAACCTTCTGTAAGCGAGCCTGCTGAATGAATTGGCATCTGAGCATCTCCAGGCTCTGGACCAAGCAAATATATAGATGGGCGGATTCTGTACATGTTGTTCTAACGCCTGCTTTCCCTTGCAGTTGTACATCTTTCTGGTCAACAATTGCAGTTCTTCAACGTGGTTTTCAGGGACTGTGTGGCATCCGGCACATGACTGCGCCGCTCTCTGTTCTACCAATCTGTAGCACTGGAAATTGCAGTGTATGTCCTAAACCTTTGCCTAGGACAACTTCTTGGAATTTGAATTATGGGTCAGAGGGCACCTGTCACCAGTGTGTGTGTGTGTGTATGTGCGTGCGCGCATTGTCCTGTGTAGTGTGTACCTGTGTGTGCATTTGTGTGTCCGTTTGTGCAGAGACCAGAGGACACTGGTCATTCTGCTCTATCTTGCCCCACCGTAGGCTCTTGAGACGGGTCTCACACTGACTGTGGAACTAGATTGGCAGCCAGCAGGCTGCAGTGACCTTTCTGCATCCCCACCCCACCCCAAAGCAAGAGAATTTATCATATTTCCAACCCCTAATTTCTATTTAAAAGCACATAACTCTATTACTTACTTTCTGTGGTGACCATAGGATAATTATGTAATGAAGAAACCTCAGCCAGGTTCTACAGTAGCCACCAATAGTCCCGCCTACTTGAGAGACTGAGACAGGGGCATTGTTTAACCCTAGGAGTTCAACCAGAGGTTAAAAAACATATTGAGACCCTGTCTCAAAAGAAAAAAATTAGAAAATAGATAAGGGAAAGCCCATATATTTCTCCAAATCTTTTTTTTATTTTACTTTACTTTATTTTATTTTATTGAGACAGGATTTCTCTGTGTAGCTCTGACTATCCTGGAATTTGCTTTGTAGACCAGGCTGGCCTAGAACTCAGATCTTCCTGCCTCTGCCTGTAGAGTGCTAGGATTAAAGGCGTGCACCACCACCTCCAGGCTCATTTCTCCAAACTTAATACCAAGATGTGGTTAATTATTCTGCTGTGATGGAGCCGGGCAGTGGTGGCGCACGCCTGTAATCCCAGCACTTGGGAGGCAGAGGCAGGCGGATTTCTTTGTTCGAGGCCAGCCTGGTCTACAGAGTGAGTTCCAGGACAGCCAGGGCTATACAGAGAAACCCTGTCTCGTGTATGTGTGCATGTGTGTGTGTGTGTATGCGTGCGCGTGCGCGTGCGTGTGCGTGTGTGTGTATGCAGGCACATGCAGCAGGACAGCACTATGCAGGCTTCATAAAACTTTCACTATGAATGTGATATGTGTCAGTGGGTCTGCACTCCCGGCAGTACTTTATCGGTTGCAGTGTTGTGGGGTGTGTTTACCCTGGCGTAACCACTCTCCTTGTTGGGAACTAGACTTCTTACTTCGCACAAGTATAAATCGCTCGCTAATGAACCTGCTTGGAGAAGCATCTTTGTGTCTCGTCCACTCCTCTCCTTAGGCTCAATGTCCCTGACACACTGGATCAAGGAATTTTCCTCCTGATGACCTTCCCTGAGGTCTGCCAGAAGTGTCTGTGACAGTCATTGGAACTGAGAGAGCAAGGCTCCTGACAGCCACTGCCACTCTCTCTGCCTCTCTCCCTTCACGGGTTCCCAGAGCCGTCCTCCAGAGCTGTCCTCCAGAGCCGAACTCCACACCCAACTTGAGCAGCGGAGCTCAGGGCAGTCCCGGAGCCAGCGGCTGCACACAGGCGCATTGACAAACGAGGCCAAGCAGACCCGGACGCTGGCTGGAGCCGGGCCCTGTCCCTCTGACTGTGCTTCTCCTGATATTCTTGTGTTTGCTCAGGCCCCTGGAGTCATCCATCTAGTCCTCCTGAGATGAAGGGATGGCAGCAAGGGTGGAGCCTCCTCCTTTCTGCCCCACACCCGCAGAGGCATCCTTGGACAGCTACTCTGCTCCCAGCCAGGCTCCCCTCTGTTCCCTGATTCAAATGGGTTCTCTCTCCTGGCCTCTTTCCTTGCCCTGACTCTGCTGTTGGGAGAGGTGGGAGGAGCCTGAGCCCAGGTGTGACCATGGAGACAGGGTAGCTTCACATCATTTGTTGCGGGCGATAGAGCGACTTAGGATAAGGATAGACATCCTTCAGCCAGGGGTGGTCATGGAGAGAGAGCTTGGCTGAGGTCAAAGAATAAAAGTACTAATAGTCAGCACTTAGCGGGTCCCAACACATGCGTTGGGAACACATATGCTGGCGTGCCTTGCTTTCAGTCTCAAGAGGCAGACACTCCATTTCACAGATGAAGAGGGAGAGGAAAGTCGTTAGCCTTAGGTCTCTGCCAGCAGGTGGCAGAGCTGGGTTCAGAGCCTGCAACTGTCACCTAGAACCATTGTGGCTTTCTAGCTTTTGAGTCCTTCTTGACTTCCTAAATCCTCTCCTCTGGTCGAAACTGGAACCCACACAGTCCGAACGGAGAGATGCAGCCCGCGGTCTGCATCCGGTGATACCCACTCCCCAAGGAACCCCCTGTGGCTGGTGTAAGTGCTTTTGCAGCGCCCGTTCTGCAGAATGAGTGCGTAGGACAGTCCCTAGCAGATGGTGGCATGCAGCTGAGCTGCTGTTCAGAGAGGCCTTGAGTCAAGCTGTCGAACCAGCCAGCGCCAGCTGCACAGCTCTGGGTGGGTCACCATGAACCTCTGAGCTTCCCCGTCCCCACCAGTAAAGAGATGGCAGGTACCGTCTTCCCTTGGTGGACGCTGTGGACACTGTGGTGCTTACAACTGCTGTCACCCAAGGACACCAACAGGATTTGACCCTTCATCCAATCAGAAGTGCCACTGACAGCATCAGTCCCCTCCAGTCTACACCCGGGGAGCCCCGGCCGCAGCCCCAGCCTCAGCCCGTCCTTGGCTGCCTGTTCTTAGTCCCTCCCTGTATCACTCGTATCACTCATCTCTGGGCGGTTTTCCCTCCTAAACTCACTCCGTGTCTCCATAGGAACGGAGCAGGGGGATGGGGAGGGTCCTCCCCCACGGAAGGGAACTTCATCTGGGGGTGGCTGGGAGTGGCTGGCTGGCAGCGCCCAGTGGAACTTCCTCCACTGCCCCCCCCTCCCAGACCCCTCCACGAACAGCATGTTCCTCCGACTGTTATTTTTAATGCATTTATCCTGATGCTTAATTTATCCCGCATTGTGATCCTATTTAGCCAAGAGCACTCAGCGCTGGGCCTGCATATTCATGAGCCAGTTCATTCAGGCTGCTGCCCGCTGGCCACCCGGAGGATGGCAGGAGGATGGCAGGGAGGCAGCCACTGACCGAGGCCCGAGTCCAGGGATCTGGCTGCAGCAGAGCCTTCTGTGTGTTAGAGGTTAAGTGCTGGAGCTGCAGGCTATGAATGCAAGGAAGACTGTGGTGTGGGAGTGCGGCTGTGCCCAGGCCCTGGAGCCAAAGTGGATTTAAGCCCTTCCCTGCAGAAGGGGTCAGCGTGTCTGCTGGCCTTAAAGGGTCAGAGGGGCTCATTCTCATACATGTGCTCATGTATGTGTACATGCATGTATAGGTCAGAGGTCAACCTCAGGTGCCATTCCTCAAGGACCACCGCCTTGCTGTTTACCAGGGTCTCGTTGGCTTGCAGCAAACTGACTGGGCTAAAACACACCACCACACCCAGCTGGTTTTGCATCGGTTCTGGAGACTGAACTCAGGCTTACCCAGCAGGCACTCTGCTGGCTGA
This sequence comes from Apodemus sylvaticus, assembly GCF_947179515.1. NCBI lineage: Eukaryota > Metazoa > Chordata > Mammalia > Rodentia > Muridae > Apodemus > Apodemus sylvaticus. The sequence continues at coordinate 142,054,136 of NC_067476.1, forward strand.
GTTATCGCCCCAGTCGCACGTGGTTTCCTGACACCTTTCCCTGTCGACATGACAGTTACTACTGAACAGTGGTTCCTCGAGGGGTTTAGGCTGTGCAAAGATGGAACAGGGCGAGATGGGCACCCGGGAGTCTGAGGGGACAGTGAAGACAGACACAGGGACCTGGCATGGTGAGTGTTGGCCAGGTGCAGGCTGAAAGCACGATGAACCTTGTCTTATGTAGGGCTTTAGTGCCGTGAAGAGACACCATGATGAAGGGACCTCTTATAAAGGCCAACTTTATAAGAGCTTTAAGGGGCCAGCTTACAGTTTCAGAAGTTTAGTTCTCACCAGGGCAGGAAGCCTGCAGGCAGACATGGTGCTGGAGGAGCTGACTTCTACATCTGGATCTTAAGGCAAGAGGAGGTCTGACTTCCTTCCACACTAGGCAGAGCTCAAGCATATATAGATGTGTGTGTGTGTGTGTGTGTGTGTGTGTGGTATGTGTGTGTGTAAAATCTCAAAGCCCATCCCCGCAGTGACACACTTCCTCTAATGAGGCCACACCTTCTCCAATAAGGCCACACCTCCTAATAGTGCCACTCCCCATGGGCCAAGCATTCAAACACATGTGCCCATGGGGGTCATTCCTATTCAAACCACCACACATCCCAGGAGGAGAGCCTCAGTTCCAGCCACCATCCCAAGGCAGGGAGTCGGAGGGTCCTGCTTCTGCCCCTTGCATTGTGCACGCACAGGAAAACACAGAGACCCTGGCCTGGCCTCCTGGTGACCATAGGGAGGCAGTTTCTCTGCAAGCCTAGAGACTGGTCAGGTGCCTGAGACATGGCTTGGTAGCCTTCAAGGTCCCAAGGCAGTGACAGGTCAGAGCTTCAACCAGGAATAAAACAAGCAACTCAGCAGCCATACTTGGTCCCCACACAGGGGTCCCCACACTGTCTCCGTGAGTCTTCACGGTAGACTGCAGTAAACGAAGCTACCACCAAAGACTCCCAGGATGTGTGGGGTCCTCACTACCTCTATGCTGGACAGTGGCTCCCAACCTCTTGTCCAGACCTGCAGCTTCTTACAAGAGCTGCACAAATAATCCTCTGAGTCCAAGAGTCTCTAAGTGATCGACTTTGAACACAGAGAGTCTGACTGCATCAAACCTGACTGTCAAACCACCCACTTGCAGAAACATGGACACTGGAACCCACAGCCCCTCTCACCTGCAAACACACACACACACACACACACACACACACACACGCACACGCACACGCACACAGCCAAAGAGTAACTGACAAGTCACTCACAGGAGAGCAACTGAGTTCCACACCACAGCCATCCTATTGGTTCTCACCATGTGTTTTTGGCTCAGTGTCTGTGACTCTGCCCAGCTCTGCCTGAGGCCTGGGGTCTTCAGGACACCACAGCCCCGCCCCCACCCAAGAGGGCTGGCAGGGAAGCCCCATCTCCACTAGGTGGGACATTCTCCCACAGCAGTGGCTTACACATTAGTTTCCCTCCCTTTCCTGATTTCCATCCTCCCAAGTAAACCACTTACACCAAACCCTCAGCCTCTGGGAAACGCAAGCCAAGACCCTCCCTCAAACTCCCACTTTGCAGCTTAATCCTTTTCATTGACATCTGAAAGGCAGGGACCTGGGGCTCCAGGGCAGGGAAGACCTGGTCAGAGAGAGGTTCCCTGAAACAGACTCCGCTGGACAAAGTAAGGGCAGATAGCAGGGCACCAGCTTCATGTCAGCGCCTTATCAGGAGCCAGCGGCAAATCCTGAGCTGAGGACTCTGTATTGATCCAGAGAGGAGCTAACTGGTCTTAGAAGTCAATGGGTAAGCACCTACTGTATACTGAAGATTTAGAATTGTAAGAAGAGGTATGCTTATCTAGGAGGTCAGAGCCCACTGAGGAAGAGAGATTAGTCAACCTGTAGATGAAGGATTGAGGTACGTTCAGGAGAACTTGACAGGACAGAGCCATACAATTTTTTTTTAAAGACACATCATTAAGCCCTTGCTGTATACACCATGTGGATGGAAGAGGAGAGAGGTAACGCTTATTAAGCTCTGAGTGTAGGCCAGGCTGAGAGGGTGCCTCCCGTCACTCACCTCAGGTCCTCTCAGAAGAAGCCCATGAGCAGAGGCTGTCGGTGTCCCCGCCACATGGCCGAGGTCCAGAAGAGTGATGTAACTTACAAGACCACAGAGCTGGCAGTGTCAGAGCTGGCCCTTAGGAACCTACATCTGTCACATTCCTAAGCCCCAATACTATTTTTTCTTGAATCAGACCAAGGTCTGTGGCTTTTGTCTTAAACACCCACTGAGTGAACCAGTTTTAAAGAGAACAAACCTTGGAAGCAAACCAGGCCAGATTCACAGCAGGCCCTTCCCTGGGTCGGCCCTTCCCTGGGTCCGGCTCCTGTGGGAAGCCCTGATCCTCAGCAGGGCCTAAGCCTGGCCTGTGACCTGCCTGCAAGACACCGAAAGCTGCCCTCATTCCCCCTGAAGGGTCAGAAAAGGGGGCTCAGGGGAACCCTGCTCTCTTTACCTCAGGTGTGGACTAATTTAAGGTTTAGTCAAGTTGCAGGCTCAGCCACACTGCCCAGGATCTAGTCAAGGGTCACCAAGGCTAGGCCTGCCTGGTGGGGGGTGGGGGTGGGATGGGGTGGGGTGGAGCGGCTAGAGCCTTGTTGGAAGTGTCCGTGCCTAGTGTACACAAACCCTGAGTTCCATCCTGGCACTGCATAACACCAGGTGTGGTAGCACATACACGAAAGCCTAGTGCTGAGGAGACAGAGGCCAGAAGATCAGAAGTTCAAGGTTATCCTGTTACATAAGTTAGATGCCAGCCAGGGCAGTGTGGGACTCTATCTCAAAAACACATCCACGGTAAATGTTTAGTGCTGTAACCGTCCAAAGCGCTCACTGATCTGTGGTTATGAATTTGGGCAGGGCACAGCAGAGACCTGTGCTCTGTCATGGGGTCTGACCTGGACAGACTTAGCAAGAGTGACTTGATGCCGAAGCCACTGGTGTGTCTTCACCCACATGTCTGACAGCTGCTGCTGGCTGTCGCCCTAACAGCTCCGCAGCTGGTTTGAGCTTCTTCACAGCACGGTAGTTGGGCTCCAAGGGTAAGGGACTCAGAGGGGAGTTGTTCAGCCTTTATGACTTCATCCTGGAAATCACACGGCCACATGATTTCTGTCATAGACATGGCTCACACAAACGACGCAGACCTCTTAGCAGGGCAGCGTGGAGAACTAGAGGTACCCCTGTGGCCTTCTCTGGTCACAGAATTTTCTACAAATATAAGCGGCTACTGAAGTCAGCAGGTGGCAGCTGGCATCAGATTTGGGCCATGGGGGTGAGCAGTGGCCTGGAGGCCCAGAGCAGCACTGAGCAGGGAAGTCTGCTTAAATGCAGTGTGGCTTGCCGGTGACTTCCAAGATCCAGGCTGAGTGAGTGCGGCAGCGAGGCCCTGCATGGCTGGCTGGGAGGGAGGGATGCTGTGTTTGTCTGCTCCCCTTTCATGCACAGCCACCCACCTGACTACCCACCCACCCACCATCAGTGACTCAGTTTACACAGCTGTAAAATAAAGATTGTAACTAACCTCACAGGATCACTTGGAGGAGTCAATTAGCCAGGAAATACAAAGTTTGAGGAGTGGTCCCAGTATACATTAAATAGTGAGTGTTAGTACTCAGGAGTGTTACTGCTATGTGAGTGTTAGGACTCAGTGTGTGCTGGTACTCAGTGTGTGCTGTTACTCAGTGGGTGCTGGTACTCAGTGAGTGTTAGTACTCAGTGAGTGTTGGTACTCAGTAAGTGTTGGTACTCAGTGACTATTAGTACTCAGTGGGTGTTAGTACTCAGTGACCGTTAGTCCTTAGCGGTGTGACTTCCAGGTCCCTGGCTAAGTGAGTACAGTAGCAAGGTACACAGTGAGTGTCAGTACATAGTATTAGTACTCAGTGAGTGTTAGTGTTCAGTGAACGTTAGTACTCAGTGAGTGTTAGTGGGTGTTAGTACTCAATGGGTGTTACTTCCTGTTATAATCACTACTATTAGTCAGCTTCAATTTTTGTTTTGTTTTTGGTTCATATGTGGAAAACCAAGTTAAAAGGCAGAGCTGGGCCGAGAGATGGCACCGGGGTAAAGGCACCCGCTGTCTAGTTATCCATGTTCAATCTCCAGGACTCAGAAAGTAGGAGAGGACCAGTTCCTGTAAGGTGTCTTCTGACTTCCACACGTGCACAGCATTTTCATGTCCACATATACATTTGCATATGCATGTAACACACACGCACACTTACACACACACACACACACACACAGTAAATCTAAAAACGTTACAAATTTTTTTAAAGCCAAGACTATCAAAATACATGTCTATACAGAGTGGGCAAGCACTGTGTGGGATGGGCGACAGGCAGGCTTCCGTTTGTGAGAAACATTTAAAGTCAACATCATGGGACAAGCGCTTGCCTTAAACACTCCCAGAAGAAAAGCTTGCCGGGAAGAACACGATGTCAGAAGACCCTGGAAAGACACAGGGTGCTGAGGAGACTTCAAGGAGAGCAGAAGGAAGGCACGAGGGACACCGGTTGGGAGAAAGACCTGAGTTCCAGCTGAGGCAGCAGGGACGTTGTTCCTCAGGTGAAGTCAGTTTCAGAAGTATATGGCTGTCACAGAAGAGGCGTCAAAGTAGGAGTCCCGGGTGGGAATGAAGCATCAGTACTCGGCATGGGGGGGGGATCCCCACTCTGGGTTTGAGAACTTAAAATATTGCCCCCGGGTTAAGAGTTAAGGCAGCAGACCATGACCCTCCACCAGCAGCAGGTGGTTAGAGGCCTTAGGTTCTGCCTGGCACAGGAAGGGCTGCTCCTGCCCAGAAGATCTTCAGATCTATTTGCCCTCGGCAGACTGTGGTTTGATTCTGGGCTCTCTAGGCTGTTCCCAGTGTTGTTTGTCCTTACATTTTCTAAATGCCATTTTGGAGTTCAATTACTGAATCTGAAGATTATTGTTTTCAAGCAGTTCTGGAAAGTTCTTTCAATACTTCTCTCTGGTTCTCTCTAGTGTCTAGAGACACCAAATAAACATGTTAGACTTTTTCTGTCTGTCCTCAAAACCAAAAACCAAACTCTCCCTCCCCCCACCCCCTCCCTGCTCCCTTCTCTCTCTCCTTCCCCTTTCCCTTTTCCCTCCCCCTTTCCCTCCCCTTCTACCTCTCCCTCCTCTCTCTCCCTCCCCTCTCCCCTCCCTCTCCCTTTCTATCCCCTCCCCTCCCCACCCTCCCCCTCTATTCCCTCCCCTCCCCTCCCCCCTCCCTCCCTCTCTCCCCCTCCCCACATTTCAGATGGCATTTTGCTGTTCACTAGAGGTTCACCTGCAGTTTAACCTTTCAGAGCATTACATCATCAATGATATTTTTTATTCTTGAAGTGTGGCTTGCTCTTTGTGCAGTCTCCTGCTTCCTCTGTTTTTCTGTCTACCTTAAGGCGGCTTTGTATGTGTGTGAGCGTGCGTGGTGCTCTGAATTTAATTTTACTTCTAGCTAGACCTGTACCTGTGGAGCCTTACTGACCACTGCACTGGTACTTGGGAGAGTCATGTGACTTTGCATCTACTGGGCACCTGGGAATATCCTGAGCTTTGTTTTCATGTTTCTCATATTTAGGACAACTGAGCTGCACTTTTTAAGAAAGTGTAATCCACACGTCTTGGGTTAAGGAATCAGTTCAAGTCTTAGCTGGAGAGACAATTGACATGATGTTCAAATCACAGGAGTGCAGGCCTGAGGCTGACCTAATACTGATGCACTAGAGGAAGCACAGCCAGGAGATCCCTTAGCACATGGCCAGCCACCTCGCCTATTGGAGGGGACAGGTCCCAGGGAGAGGCCCGGTCTCCAAAGCAAAACCAAACAAAACCCATTCAAGATGGGTCTGGGGAGATAGATCAGCAAATAAGATCATGTGCTACACAAACATAAGGAGCTGGGTTCATATCCTCAGAGCCCGTGTGAAAGGCTGAGGGTGACTGTGCATGCCTCAGTCCCTTCTGCTGGGACGGCCTGGTGGCCAGGGCTTGATGGTCTCTAGTCCACTCTGGGTTCACTGAGGGATCCTATCTCAAAAGGATGATGGAGAGGACAGGGCAGGACACCTGGTGTTGTCCTCTGGTGTCTACACACATGAAATATTATACATGTGTGTATGTGTGCATGAGTACATGAACCTACACATACATTATTTATACCACATACATATGTACACCACACATATATCACATATATGTATATATAATATGTATACATACATATGTGCACCACACATATCACATATATAAAATATATAATACATGTATATATAATATATACATACACATGTATACCACACATAATCACATGTAAATCATATATAATATATGCATATATACAATATATATACATATATACATATGTATACCACCCATATATCCCATTATATACCACCCATTATAATTATATGTATATAGAATATACATACACACACATACACACAAAGTATGCTCTTAAGGAATGATACCCACAAGGCTAATCTTTGGCCTCCATACAGCTACACACACACATATACACATTTACACATCCATATACATGAACATGTAAACACAAAATATACAAGACTTAGCCAGTTTGATGAATATTTGACAAAATATTTAAATTTGGAATTATGGGAAACATACATATATTAAGGTGAATTAATATCTTTCCCTGAAAGGATCTCACTGTGTAGCCCAAGCTAACCCTGCACTCATGACTCCCCTGTCTTACTGGGATTACAGTGTTCACTACCACACCAGTCAGAGTGCAATAATTCTGAATGTACATTATATTAGGTGTACACGTGTGTAGTAATTCCTCTAAATTAAGATCGAGAGAATTCTTAGCAGGCAAAGGAAATCTCCACCCCGAGAGGAAACCACTCTCGTGCAGCCTACCAAGTCACTGCTCTGTTATGAAATGTTACACAAATAAGGCTGTGGTGTATTGTATGTGTTTGTATTTTTGTATTTGTGTGTATACATGAGTGTATGTTATGTGTGTGTGTGTTTGTGTGGCCTGGACCAGAAGGTCATTCTTCAGTCTACAGAGAGAAACTCTGTCTCAAAAAAACCAAAAAAACCAAAAAAACCAAAAAAAAAAAAAAAAAGGAAAAAAAAAAAGAGGATGAGAAGACAAAAAAGGCAGGAGGTCTTGGGCCAAGCGTGTTCCTGGTTCAAGACAAAAGACAAGGGCCTGTGTCCTTCTCCTCAGGGAAAGCCTCAGAACAGCCTGGCTCCTGACATGCTTTTCCGTGTAAGACAAAGTGTTCCACTGAGCGTAGAGCTCATGACTGGTAGGCTGGCTGGGGTTACAGTCACCCCCCCAGCCCCTCACGGGTGGTGGGAATGTGGACTCGGTCATCATCCTTGCACAGTAAGCACTGGGCCCACCGAGCTGTCTCTCAGCCCACCACCTAGCATTCCTTAGCCTGCTGTTTGTCTGTGAGACTGTCATGAGGCTGCCAGGGTGATAATCCGGCCTCCTGAGAGTACCATAGCTCATTCATGTGGTCTCCTGTTAATGGACATGTGAGTAGTTTCTAGCTTGTCGCTATCACAAATAAAGCTTCCATGTAATAGTGTAAGCACTTTCTGTGAACACGGGACTTCTTTTGCTTGGGTGAATATCCAGGAAATCACCTGGAAATGTTGTCCATAGAAATGGGCTGGTGTCACCAACATTAGTCGGGTAGCTGTGCCCAATTCCTGAGAATTCCAAGGGCTCGGAGTCCTAACAGTGCTTGGCATAGCTGGGCTTTAAGTCTCGCTATTCTGATGGGTCTGTAATGGGATTTAATTGTGGTTCTAATTTGTATTTTCTGATAATTAATGACACAGAACTGTTTTTCCCCCCCATAGGTCGGCAACGATGATCAATTGGATGTGTTTACATCTGTCCCCTCCCCCATTCCATGAATTTAAGATTCATTGTAATTCTCTGGAAAAGTAAAGTGGTTCCCTTTTCCCACCCATGGCTCCTCCAGCTTCGCCAGGACAGTGGGTGGGAATTGTCACGGCAATTAGAAAGTCTGCCGTGTGGCATTGTCTCATTTCCAGAGCTGAAACCCCAGCCACAGCCAGTGTCGAGCCACTAACTGAACAGCTTAGGGCGTCTGCAAACATTTAACAAATGGCTCCTGTGAGCCTGGCTGGGGAACTCCAGGACACCATGACGTCTGGGGCAAAGCCTCTAATGAAACTAATTGATATTTCTGCAGCAAAACACGTAAATATTCACACTAATTGGCACGAAACAGCTTCATATCCACGGAGGTCAGATTTTTGCCCACAAATGAGTCAACCACCAATTAACTGCAAAAGAACCTTCTGTCTACGGGATCCTTGGGTTTTTCACGCTGCAGGAGAAGGGTCGTGGGCCTGCGTCAGCCGCTTGTCCACTCGGCAGATTTAGGGTAACTTGGAAAATCCTGTCAGGCTTTGGTAGGAAGTGGTGGTAGTGATTTTGAACTAAATGCTCTCCGAGGTCCTTTCAAGTTCTGGGAATCCATAGCCAGATTTTCAGGAAATAAACCAGACATGTGATGCCCACCTGTGAGCCAATGTACTGGGGAGGCAGGGGCATGAATATCAGAGGTTAAAGGTCAGCCTAAGCTATATAGTGAGTTCAAGGCTAATCGGGGTATGCTAGACTCTTTCGTGAAAACAAAACAAATTGACAGTTAAAGGAGGCTGAGGAAGGGCCGTGTCATCACTAACAAGATGCAAACTGAGGCTATGGAAGAATTAGGGTTTCCAGCCCCTTCCCTGCTGCTGGTGGGGGCTTCCTCATACTGGGACTCTGTGTCCTTATCTCTAAGAAGCCAGCAGTGGTTGTGTAGAGGAAGTTTACAGTGGCCAGCAGTGGTCTAAAGCCACATGACCGAGAGCCATGGCGGTTCCCTCTTTCCACGTTGTACATCCAAGCCCATCAGGTCCCAGTGCCTGGCGTCTAGAACTTTGAATGCCTTGGTTTTTATATCTAGATTTATGTTTACATAGATTACCGCGATTTCACTCTCTGTAGGGGTATCTAGTCTTGGTAGCTCTTACCCAGCACCCCTGTTTCAGAATAGCCTCACTTGCCAGGTTGTGGGTCTGGTCTGGGACTCTGTTCTGCACCCTGACCTACTGCACCATTTTCGGACTGTGACTTCACTAATTTACTTACTGTCATTGTTTCCCTGTGTGCAAATGGACACGTGCAATGCACATGTGTTCGCGGGCACACATGCTTATGCCGAGTGTGCAGAGGCCACAGGGCTGTTAAGAGCTCACCTCCACTGCTTACCTTCTCGCTTTGTGAGACAGGGTCTCTCACTGAACCTGGAGCCCACTTGTTGCTAGACTGTGGCCGCTGAGCCTCTCTCCCTGACTCCCCACCCCCAGCGCTGGTACTACAGGCATGCGCTGCCACGCCTGGCTTTTTACATGGATGTTGAAGATCCAAACTCAGGTCCCTGTGCCTACAAGGTAGACCCTTTACCCTCTGAACCATCCACGGGGTATGAAGCCCCTGTTAGATAGTGCGTGTGCGCTTTAAATACCATCTTGAGATGATAGGAGCCAGAAGGGAAAAGACGGTGCTCCCGTGTTTTCTTTACCAACCGGCTCCCTAATGTCCTGCCCACCCACAGCCTGACATCACTCAGGATGGTGGCAGAGACAGGCGGCCCTGGCTTCACTCAGATTACTCCAGCTTTGCACGTACTAGTTTGCACACAGGTGTGTATGTGCTTCTTCCCTTTATCCCTAACATCCCACAGCCCCACCAGTCATTACCAATCTATCCTCCGCTTCTGTGATTCTGTCATTTCAAAAATGCTACATAGGTGGGAACATATAATATCTACATAACATGTGACTATGGGGCATTGGCCTTTTGAAATTGGCATAAATTCCCTTGAGAATTGTATTCGTGGCAGTGTGTGTACCTGTGTGTGTTCCTTTTTTATTGTCAAGTAGCATTTCTTTTTTGTTTTGTTTAGGGTTTTTTTTGTTTGTTTGTTTACGTCAGGGTCTGATAATGTAGACTAAGCTGACCTGGAACTTGTGGCAGGCAGTTTTCCTGCCTCAGCCTCCCAAATGCTGGAATTACAAACAGGAGACATCCTTTGGCTATATAGCCCAGGCTAGCCTCAGATGCTGTATATAGCCCAGGCTAGCCTCAAATGCTGTGTGCTATGGTGATTGTATGCTTGCTTTTTTTTTTTTTAAGAGTCTTTTTTATGTATATAGATCTGGTGCTAAGCCTGGAGCTCAGGGTCTTGCATGCTCTCAGGCTCTGAGCTGCAGTCACAGTCTAGAACTTTGCTGTGTTTTTTTGTTTTGCTTGGTTTGGTTTTAGAGCTGTTTAGGTTCACAGAGAAGTAGAGCCAAAGACACAGTGTTTCCAATGTTCTGCTCTTCCTGTATAGAGTGCCCCCACTTGTTGGTGCTTAGTTGACCCTGGAATCCACTGTTGACACGCATTTCACTGTGGGTACAGCACATTCTCTGAACCTGATTCGTAATGACCTACATCCTCCATTGTACCATCAAATGGAGAATTTTCACTGCCCTAAAAATACTCTGCAATTGTCCAGTTCATCTCTTCCTTCTCCTTCAACCTCTGGCAACCACTGCTCTTGTTCCTGTCTCTATGATTTTCCTTTCTACAGATTGCCTTATGGTTAGAAACATTCCACCCTAAGCCTTCTCAGATGGTGGAGAGGCATGGCCCCCAGAGACTCCTGTTTGAATACTCGGCCCATAGGGAGTGGCACTATCGGGAAGTACAACCTTTTTGAAGTGGGTGTGTCACTGTGAGGGCGGGAGCTTTGAGATCTCATATGCTTAAACTATGTCCAGTGTGGCACACAGCCACTTCTGCTGTCTGGGGATGGAGATGTGGACCAAGAACTCTCAACACCACGTCTGCCTCCACGCCACCATGACTAAAGCTGTCAGCCAGCCCCAATGAAATGTTTTCCTTTACAAGAATTGCTGTGGTCATGGCGTCTCTTCACAGCAATAAAACCCTAAAAGACAGATGGTCTGTTTCACTTAGTTATATACATTGCAGGCTCCACTGGGTCTGCCTTTCGTGACTGAATAGATCATTTCCTTTTGAGCATTGAATACTATTCCACTGATTGGCCTGGCCACAGCTTTCTTACTCATTCCCTCTCTGAAGAACATGTTGTTTGCGTCCCAGTGTTGGCAGTCATGGGTCGATCTGAAGTAAACATTCACGTGCAGCTTTCTGCGTGGTCATGTTCTTAGCCCCTGTGGGTGCATACCAAAGGTGCGGTTGCCCAGTCACACTGGAAGGCTGTGCTCGGTTTTGTGAGAAGTTCCAGAGTGATTTAACATTTATTGTTCCCATCAGCTGTGTGTGTTCCTGTGGCCTCACATCCTGGGCAGCATCTGACAGCAGTGCTCTTGATTTCTGTCATTCTAGTAGATGTGTCTGTAGAGGGACAGGATGTTGTCATGTTGATTCGCAGGTGCTGCATGGATAAGATGCTGAGCAGTTCTCACATACCTGCAGCCTGGTGTCTGTGTGGTTTTTGCTGAGGTGAGTTTTAAGATCTTTTGCCTATTTAAAAGCCTCAGGAGCCGGGCGGTGGTGGCGCACGGCTGTAATCCCAGCACTCTGGGATGCAGAGGCAGGCAGATTTTGGAGTTTGAGGCCAGCCTGGTCTACAGAGTGAGTTCCCGAACAGCCAGGGCTATACAGAGAAACCCTATCTCAAACCCCCTCCTCCCCCAAAAAAAGCCTCAGGGACAGGCCAGATTGGTGCCACCAACCTTTAATCCCAGCATTTGGGAGGCAGAGGCAGGTGGAACTCTGTGAGTTCAAGACCAGCCTGGTCTACAGAGTGAGATCCACACCCCAAAAGTAGGGTAAAGAGTGAGATGAATCAGTAAGATTCATTTGTCCCCTGAGCCTGATGACTGAGTCTGATCCTTGGCACTCACGTGGGCAAAGGAGAGAACCAACTCCCTCAAACTGTCTTCTGACTGCTGCGTGCTCACGGCACCCCTCCACCCCACCCCCCGAGAGCCTATACATGAGAAATAAA